>NW_028151434.1:17500-20000 GCF_964638095.1 Poromitra crassiceps
CAGTGTGGAGGTAAGGGGACCTGCCTGGGTCTATGGTACCCGAGATAGGGGCTCTTAGCCTGGGCAGAGGCAGTGTGGAGGTAGGGGGCTGGCCTGGGTGTCTGGTACCCGAGATAGGGGCTCTTAGCCTGGGCAGAGGCAGTGTGGAGGTAAGGGGACCTGCCTGGGTCTGTGGTACCCGAGATAGGGGCTCTTAGCCTGGGCAGAGGCAGTGTGGAGGTAAGGGGACCTGCCTGGGTCTATGGTACCCGAGATAGGGGCTCTTAGCCTGGGCAGAGGCAGTGTGGAGGTAAGGGGACCTGCCTGGGTCTATGGTACCCGAGATAGGGGCTCTTAGCCTGGGCAGAGGCAGTGTGGAGGTAGGGGGGCTTGCCTGGGTGTTGTATCCCGCCCAGGGGTGCACTGGGCCTGGGGACCCCGACTTGGTGACCGGCGTCCAGCCAGAGGTCCGCGGGCCCCAGCTTTGGACTCCCCAGTGAGCTCCAGGCAGTGAGGGTCCATGCCTGGGTGTTGTGGTGCACTGGGCCTGGGGACCCCGACTTGGTGACCGGCGTCCAGCCAGAGGTCCGCGGGCCCCAGCTTTGGACTCCCCAGTGAGCTCCAGGCAGTGAGGGTCCATGCCTGGGTGTTGTGGTGCACTGGGCCTGGGGACCCCGACTTGGTGACCGGCGTCCAGCCAGAGGTCCGCGGGCCCCAGCTTTGGACTCCCCAGTGAGCTCCAGGCAGTGAGGGTCCATGCCTGGGTGTTGTGGTGCACTGGGCCTGGGGACCCCGACTTGGTGACCGGCGTCCAGCCAGAGGGCCGCGGGCCCCAGCTTGGGACTCCCCAGTGAGCTCCAGGCAGTGAGGGTCCATGCCTGGGTGTTGTATCCCACCCAGGGGTGCACTGGGCCTGGGGACCCCGACTTGGTCCTCGGCGTCCAGCCAGAGGGCCGCGGGCCCCAGCTTTGGACTCCCCAGTGAGCTCCAGGCAGTGAGGGTCCATGCCTGGGTGTTGTATCCCGCCCAGGGGTGCACTGGGCCTGGGGACCCCGACTTGGTCACAGGCGTCCAGCCAGAGGACCGCGGGCCCCAGCTTGGGAAGCCCCAGGCAGTGGGGGGTCCATGCCTGCCTGTTGTACCCCGCCCAGGGCGCACCAAAGTCGGGTAGAAAAAGTTGGAAAACAGGTCAAAAATCTTCTAAGTGTTGAGCACTGTGACTGCCAGCGCTATAACAGCCTCTCTGGTGTACACGGTGCTGGGGGGAATTGCAAAGTAGTGCCATCGGGTAGGTAGGAAGCGTCTTCCCATGAGCAAGCCGAAAATTTTCTAAGTGTTGACACCAGAGAGGCTAAAAGCGCTGGGAGTCACTGTGCTGTAACAGCCTCTCTGGTGTCAGCACTTAGAAAAAAAACCAAAAAAAAAAAAAAAAAATTTTTTTTTGGTTTTTTTTCTAAGTGCTGACACCAGAGAGGCTAAAAGCGCAGTGACTCACTGCGCTATTCAGCCTCTCTGGTGTCAGCACTTAGAAGATTTTCGGCTGGCACAGGGTAATCCTTCCCCAGGGTACTCCTGGCCTGGCACAGGGTAATCCTGGCCTGGCACAGGGTAATCCTTACCCAGGGTACTCCTGGCCTGGCACAGGGTACTCCTGGCCTGGCACAGGGTATTCCTGGCCTTGCCCAGGGTATTCCAAAAAGTTTCTAAGTGCTGACACCAGAGAGGCTGTAGCCTCTCTGGTGTAACACGGTGCTGGGGGGAATTGCAAAGTAGTGCCTCCGGGAATATAGAAACCTGGTTTTCGGCTACTGGGACCTCCAGGACGGAGGGCCCGGGCAGTGCACAGAACGGATCCGACCGTAGGTGAGACCTCCGCGGGGAGGTTTGCAGGGGTGGTAGGCCCCCTGCACGGAGCTCACGGAGGCTCCAGGCTGCCCTCCGGGGCTCGACTCTGCTGCAGCCCCAGCTCGGGTGCAGGGTGTCGGGCCCGCAGCAGTCTATCGCAGCCCCCTCTGGAGCTCGCACATGGAGCTCCAGGCTGCCTCAGGGGCTCGGCTCTGCTGCATCCCCAGGTTGGATGCATGGTGTCGGGCAGGCAGCAGTCCATCGCTCACCCCCCCCCCCTCTGGAGCTCTGAGCTCCAGGCTGCCTCAGGGGCTCGACTCTGCTGCATCCCCAGGTTGGATGCATGGTGTCGGGCAGGCAGCAGTGCAACACGGACCCACACATCACACCCACCCTGACCGATTGGCAAACGTGACCCGCCATCGGAGGGCCCCCGCCGGCCAGCTTAGCTGGTGTTCGGGCGGACGGTTCCTCCGGCCTGCGGGTTCGCCTCTAGACGCGGGGGGCAGCAGTCCATCGCTCACCCCCCCTCTGGAGCTCTGAGCTCCAGGCTGCCTCAGGGGCTCGGCTCTGCTGCATCCCCAGGTTGGATGCATGGTGTCGGGCAGGCAGCAGTCCATCGCTCACCCCCCCTCTGGAGCTCTGAGCTCCAGGCTGCCTCAGGGGCTCGGCTCTG
>NW_028151434.1:32500-35000 GCF_964638095.1 Poromitra crassiceps
TGGTTTTTTTTTCTAAGTGCTGACACCAGAGAGGCTAAAAGCGCAGTGACTCACTGCGCTATTCAGCCTCTCTGGTGTCAGCACTTAGAAGATTTTCGGCTGGCACAGGGTAATCCTTCCCCAGGGTACTCCTGGCCTGGCACAGGGTAATCCTGGCCTGGCACAGGGTAATCCTTACCCAGGGTACTCCTGGCCTGGCACAGGGTACTCCTGGCCTGGCACAGGGTATTCCTGGCCTTGCCCAGGGTATTCCAAAAAGTTTCTAAGTGCTGACACCAGAGAGGCTGTAGCCTCTCTGGTGTAACACGGTGCTGGGGGGAATTGCAAAGTAGTGCCTCCGGGAATATAGAAACCTGGTTTTCGGCTACTGGGACCTCCAGGACGGAGGGCCCGGGCAGTGCACAGAACGGATCCGACCGTAGGTGAGACCTCCGCGGGGAGGTTTGCAGGGGTGGTAGGCCCCCTGCACGGAGCTCACGGAGGCTCCAGGCTGCCCTCCGGGGCTCGACTCTGCTGCAGCCCCAGCTCGGGTGCAGGGTGTCGGGCCCGCAGCAGTCTATCGCAGCCCCCTCTGGAGCTCGCACATGGAGCTCCAGGCTGCCTCAGGGGCTCGGCTCTGCTGCATCCCCAGGTTGGATGCATGGTGTCGGGCAGGCAGCAGTCCATCGCTCACCCCCCCCCCCTCTGGAGCTCTGAGCTCCAGGCTGCCTCAGGGGCTCGACTCTGCTGCATCCCCAGGTTGGATGCATGGTGTCGGGCAGGCAGCAGTGCAACACGGACCCACACATCACACCCACCCTGACCGATTGGCAAACGTGACCCGCCATCGGAGGGCCCCCGCCGGCCAGCTTAGCTGGTGTTCGGGCGGACGGTTCCTCCGGCCTGCGGGTTCGCCTCTAGACGCGGGGGGCAGCAGTCCATCGCTCACCCCCCCCTCTGGAGCTCTGAGCTCCAGGCTGCCTCAGGGGCTCGGCTCTGCTGCATCCCCAGGTTGGATGCATGGTGTCGGGCAGGCAGCAGTCCATCGCTCACCCCCCCTCTGGAGCTCTGAGCTCCAGGCTGCCTCAGGGGCTCGGCTCTGCTGCATCCCCAGGTTGGATGCATGGTGTCGGGCAGGCAGCAGTCCATCGCTCACCCCCCCTCTGGAGCTCTGAGCTCCAGGCTGCCTCAGGGGCTCGACTCTGCTGCATCCCCAGGTTGGATGCAGGGTGTCGGGCGGGCAGCAGTCCATCGCTCACCCCTCTGGTTCTCGGCTCTGAGGAGCTGCCTGGGTCTCTGGTGGGACGCCCAGGGGCAGACGCTTTGTACTTTCGGGCAGATACTACTTTGCAATTCCCCCCAGCACCCTGTACACCAGACAGGCAGGGAGCGCTGGGAGTCACTGTGCTCTCAGCCTCTCTGGTGTCAACACTCTGTCAGAAGGATTACCCTGTGCAAGCCGAAAATCTTCTAAGTGTTGAAGGAATACCCTGGGCAAGGAATACCCTGGGCAAGTGTTGACACCAGAGAGGCTAAAAGCACAGTGACTGCCAGCGCTTGCGGCTTTAGCCTCTCTGGTCTAACACGGTGCTGGGGGGAATTGCAAAGTAGTGCCTCCGGGAAAGTAGAAACCTGGTTTTCGGCTACTGGGACCTCCAGGACGGAGGGCCGGGCAGTGCACAGGACGGATCCGACCGTAGGTGAGACCTCCGCGGGGAGGTTTGCAGGGGTGGTAGGCCCCCTGCACGGAGCTCACGGAGGCTCCAGGCTGCCTCAGGGGCTCGACTCTGCTGCATCCCCAGGTTGGATGCACGGTGTCGGGCAGGCAGCAGTCCATCACGCCCGATCTGGAGCTCGCACATGGAGCTCCAGGCTGCCTCAGGGGCTCGACTCTGCTGCATCCCCAGGTTGGATGCACGGTGTCGGGCAGGCAGCAGTCCATCACGCCCGCTCTGGAGCTCGCACATGGAGCTCCAGGCTGCCTCAGGGGCTCGACTCTGCTGCATCCCCAGGTTGGATGCACGGTGTCGGGCA
The DNA here is from genome assembly GCF_964638095.1 of Poromitra crassiceps. Classification (NCBI taxonomy): domain Eukaryota; kingdom Metazoa; phylum Chordata; class Actinopteri; order Beryciformes; family Melamphaidae; genus Poromitra; species Poromitra crassiceps. Next base: position 34,514 of record NW_028151434.1, read on the forward strand.
GGCAGCAGTCCATCACGCCCGCTCTGGAGCTCGCACATGGAGCTCCAGGCTGCCTCAGGGGCTCGACTCTGCTGCATCCCCAGGTTGGATGCACGGTGTCGGGCAGGCAGCAGTCCATCACGCCCGCTCTGGAGCTCGCACATGGAGCTCCAGGCTGCCTCAGGGGCTCGACTCTGCTGCATCCCCAGGTTGGATGCACGGTGTCGGGCAGGCAGCAGTCCATCACGCCCGCTCTGGAGCTCGCACATGGAGCTCCAGGCTGCCTCAGGGGCTCGACTCTGCTGCATCCCCAGGTTGGATGCACGGTGTCGGGCAGGCAGCAGTCCATCACGCCCGCTCTGGAGCTCGCACATGGAGCTCCAGGCTGCCTCAGGGGCTCGACTCTGCTGCATCCCCAGGTTGGATGCAGGGTGTCGGGCGGGCAGCAGTCCATCGCTCACCCCTCTGGTTCTCGGCTCTGAGGAGCTGCCTGGGTCTCTGGTGGGAC
>NW_028151434.1:45000-50003 GCF_964638095.1 Poromitra crassiceps
GTGGAGGTAGGGGGGCTTGCCTGGGTGTTGTATCCCGCCCAGGGGTGCACTGGGCCTGGGGACCCCGACTTGGTGACCGGCGTCCAGCCAGAGGTCCGCGGGCCCCAGCTTTGGACTCCCCAGTGAGCTCCAGGCAGTGAGGGTCCATGCCTGGGTGTTGTGGTGCACTGGGCCTGGGGACCCCGACTTGGTGACCGGCGTCCAGCCAGAGGTCCGCGGGCCCCAGCTTTGGACTCCCCAGTGAGCTCCAGGCAGTGAGGGTCCATGCCTGGGTGTTGTGGTGCACTGGGCCTGGGGACCCCGACTTGGTGACCGGCGTCCAGCCAGAGGTCCGCGGGCCCCAGCTTTGGACTCCCCAGTGAGCTCCAGGCAGTGAGGGTCCATGCCTGGGTGTTGTGGTGCACTGGGCCTGGGGACCCCGACTTGGTGACCGGCGTCCAGCCAGAGGGCCGCGGGCCCCAGCTTGGGACTCCCCAGTGAGCTCCAGGCAGTGAGGGTCCATGCCTGGGTGTTGTATCCCACCCAGGGGTGCACTGGGCCTGGGGACCCCGACTTGGTCCTCGGCGTCCAGCCAGAGGGCCGCGGGCCCCAGCTTTGGACTCCCCAGTGAGCTCCAGGCAGTGAGGGTCCATGCCTGGGTGTTGTATCCCGCCCAGGGGTGCACTGGGCCTGGGGACCCCGACTTGGTCACAGGCGTCCAGCCAGAGGACCGCGGGCCCCAGCTTGGGAAGCCCCAGGCAGTGGGGGGTCCATGCCTGCCTGTTGTACCCCGCCCAGGGCGCACCAAAGTCGGGTAGAAAAAGTTGGAAAACAGGTCAAAAATCTTCTAAGTGTTGAGCACTGTGACTGCCAGCGCTATAACAGCCTCTCTGGTGTACACGGTGCTGGGGGGAATTGCAAAGTAGTGCCATCGGGTAGGTAGGAAGCGTCTTCCCATGAGCAAGCCGAAAATTTTCTAAGTGTTGACACCAGAGAGGCTAAAAGCGCTGGGAGTCACTGTGCTGTAACAGCCTCTCTGGTGTCAGCACTTAGAAAAAAAACCAAAAAAAAAAAAAAAAAATTTTTTTTGGTTTTTTTTTCTAAGTGCTGACACCAGAGAGGCTAAAAGCGCAGTGACTCACTGCGCTATTCAGCCTCTCTGGTGTCAGCACTTAGAAGATTTTCGGCTGGCACAGGGTAATCCTTCCCCAGGGTACTCCTGGCCTGGCACAGGGTAATCCTGGCCTGGCACAGGGTAATCCTTACCCAGGGTACTCCTGGCCTGGCACAGGGTACTCCTGGCCTGGCACAGGGTATTCCTGGCCTTGCCCAGGGTATTCCAAAAAGTTTCTAAGTGCTGACACCAGAGAGGCTGTAGCCTCTCTGGTGTAACACGGTGCTGGGGGGAATTGCAAAGTAGTGCCTCCGGGAATATAGAAACCTGGTTTTCGGCTACTGGGACCTCCAGGACGGAGGGCCCGGGCAGTGCACAGAACGGATCCGACCGTAGGTGAGACCTCCGCGGGGAGGTTTGCAGGGGTGGTAGGCCCCCTGCACGGAGCTCACGGAGGCTCCAGGCTGCCCTCCGGGGCTCGACTCTGCTGCAGCCCCAGCTCGGGTGCAGGGTGTCGGGCCCGCAGCAGTCTATCGCAGCCCCCTCTGGAGCTCGCACATGGAGCTCCAGGCTGCCTCAGGGGCTCGGCTCTGCTGCATCCCCAGGTTGGATGCATGGTGTCGGGCAGGCAGCAGTCCATCGCTCACCCCCCCCCCTCTGGAGCTCTGAGCTCCAGGCTGCCTCAGGGGCTCGACTCTGCTGCATCCCCAGGTTGGATGCATGGTGTCGGGCAGGCAGCAGTGCAACACGGACCCACACATCACACCCACCCTGACCGATTGGCAAACGTGACCCGCCATCGGAGGGCCCCCGCCGGCCAGCTTAGCTGGTGTTCGGGCGGACGGTTCCTCCGGCCTGCGGGTTCGCCTCTAGACGCGGGGGGCAGCAGTCCATCGCTCACCCCCCCTCTGGAGCTCTGAGCTCCAGGCTGCCTCAGGGGCTCGGCTCTGCTGCATCCCCAGGTTGGATGCATGGTGTCGGGCAGGCAGCAGTCCATCGCTCACCCCCCCCTCTGGAGCTCTGAGCTCCAGGCTGCCTCAGGGGCTCGGCTCTGCTGCATCCCCAGGTTGGATGCATGGTGTCGGGCAGGCAGCAGTCCATCGCTCACCCCCCCTCTGGAGCTCTGAGCTCCAGGCTGCCTCAGGGGCTCGACTCTGCTGCATCCCCAGGTTGGATGCAGGGTGTCGGGCGGGCAGCAGTCCATCGCTCACTCCCTCTGGTTCTCGGCTCTGAGGAGCTGCCTGGGTCTCTGGTGGGACGCCCAGGGGCAGACGCTTTGTACTTTCGGGCAGATACTACTTTGCAATTCCCCCCAGCACCCTGTACACCAGACAGGCAGGGAGCGCTGGGAGTCACTGTGCTCTCAGCCTCTCTGGTGTCAACACTCTGTCAGAAGGATTACCCTGTGCAAGCCGAAAATCTTCTAAGTGTTGAAGGAATACCCTGGGCAAGGAATACCCTGGGCAAGTGTTGACACCAGAGAGGCTAAAAGCACAGTGACTGCCAGCGCTTGCGGCTTTAGCCTCTCTGGTCTAACACGGTGCTGGGGGGAATTGCAAAGTAGTGCCTCCGTGAAAGTAGAAACCTGGTTTTCGGCTACTGGGACCTCCAGGACGGAGGGCCGGGCAGTGCACAGGACGGATCCGACCGTAGGTGAGACCTCCGCGGGGAGGTTTGCAGGGGTGGTAGGCCCCCTGCACGGAGCTCACGGAGGCTCCAGGCTGCCTCAGGGGCTCGACTCTGCTGCATCCCCAGGTTGGATGCACGGTGTCGGGCAGGCAGCAGTCCATCACGCCCGCTCTGGAGCTCGCACATGGAGCTCCAGGCTGCCTCAGGGGCTCGACTCTGCTGCATCCCCAGGTTGGATGCACGGTGTCGGGCAGGCAGCAGTCCATCACGCCCGCTCTGGAGCTCGCACATGGAGCTCCAGGCTGCCTCAGGGGCTCGACTCTGCTGCATCCCCAGGTTGGATGCACGGTGTCGGGCAGGCAGCAGTCCATCACGCCCGCTCTGGAGCTCGCACATGGAGCTCCAGGCTGCCTCAGGGGCTCGACTCTGCTGCATCCCCAGGTTGGATGCACGGTGTCGGGCAGGCAGCAGTCCATCACGCCCGCTCTGGAGCTCGCACATGGAGCTCCAGGCTGCCTCAGGGGCTCGACTCTGCTGCATCCCCAGGTTGGATGCACGGTGTCGGGCAGGCAGCAGTCCATCACGCCCGCTCTGGAGCTCGCACATGGAGCTCCAGGCTGCCTCAGGGGCTCGACTCTGCTGCATCCCCAGGTTGGATGCACGGTGTCGGGCAGGCAGCAGTCCATCACGCCCGCTCTGGAGCTCGCACATGGAGCTCCAGGCTGCCTCAGGGGCTCGACTCTGCTGCATCCCCAGGTTGGATGCAGGGTGTCGGGCGGGCAGCAGTCCATCGCTCACCCCTCTGGTTCTCGGCTCTGAGGAGCTGCCTGGGTCTCTGGTGGGACGCCCAGGGGGCAGACGCTTTGTACTTTCGGGCAGATACTACTTTGCAATTCCCCCCAGCACCCTGTACACCAGACAGGCAGGGAGCGCTGGGAGTCACTGTGCTCTCAGCCTCTCTGGTGTCAACACTCTCTCAGAAGGATTACCCTGTGCAAGCCGAAAATCTTCTAAGTGTTGAAGGAATACCCTGGGCAAGGAATACCCTGGGCAAGTGTTGACACCAGAGAGGCTAAAAGCACAGTGACTGCCAGCGCTTGTGGCTTTAGCCTCTCTGGTCTAACACGGTGCTGGGGGGAATTGCAAAGTAGTGCCTCCGGAAAGTAGAAACCTGGTTTTCGGCTACTGGACCTCCAGGACGGAGTGCCGGGCAGTGCACAGAACGGATCCGACCGTAGGTGAGACCTCCGCGGGGAGGTTTGCAGGGGTGGTAGGCCCCCTGCACGGAGCTCACAGAGCTCCAGGCTGCCCTCCGGGGCTCGACTCTGCTGCAGCCCCAGCTCGGGTGCAGGGTGTCGGGCCCGCAGCAGTGCAACACGCACATCACATCACACCCACCCTGACCGATTGGCAAACGTGACCCGCCATCGGAGGGCCCCCGCCGGCCAGCCTTGCTGGTGTTTGGGCGGACGGTTCCTCCGCCTGCGGGTTCGCCTCTAGACGCGGGGGGCACGCGCGGAGTGCTCCGACCTCCACGTTCCCCCCGTCGCCGCTGGTTGCCTTCGGGCGAGCCTGAGACGCCCTGTCTCACCCAGGTGTCCTACTACGGAGCCCGCCGCCCGGTCCCACGCCCGCTGGGCGTCTGGGAGCCACAGCCGGTCCTAAAGCTGCGACGGGCCTCCGGAAACACGATGTTTCTCGAACCCTACCTCGAGCCCCGCGGGGCTCTCCACGGGCTAGGCGCACCCGTCCCGTCGTAAACCCGAGCTACGCTCCACGGCTACGGCCTGGGCGTGTGTTGTCCCGGTTCCGGTCCCCACACACAAGGCCTCGCTCCGCCGCCCTCCCCCCCGGGGGAGGCCCACGGCGGGGCACTGCAGCCAGGGCTCTGCACGGGCAGACCCTCCACGGAGGCTACCTGGTTGATCCTGCCAGTAGCATATGCTTGTCTCAAAGATTAAGCCATGCAAGTCTAAGTACACACGGCGGTACAGTGAAACTGCGAATGGCTCATTAAATCAGTTATGGTTCCTTTGATCGCTCTAACGTTACTTGGATAACTGTGGCAATTCTAGAGCTAATACATGCCAACGAGCGCTGACCCTTGCGGGGATGCGTGCATTTATCAGACCCAAAACCCATGCGGGGTTCCTCTCGGGGAGCCCGGCCGCTTTGGTGACTCTAGATAACCTCGAGCCGATCGCTGGCCCCCGTGGCGGCGACGTCTCATTCGAATGTCTGCCCTATCAACTTTCGATGGTACTTTGTGTGCCTACCATGG
>NW_028151433.1:0-50000 GCF_964638095.1 Poromitra crassiceps
GCCGAACCATTGCAAATTGCCATACCCACATCTAGGGTTAGGGTTACGAAAATGAGTTTTTTTACGGTGCCCGGAGAGGCCCGCGCATGGCGCAGTTGGATTCCTGGTCCAAAAGGGAGCAGAAACGTATGGGGCCCTTTTCGCTCAGGAGTTTCGTTGCCGAGCAATTGTCTAACCCCGACTAGCACCTAGGGTTAGGGTTACGAAAATGAGTTTTTTTACGGTGCCCGGAGAGGCCCGCGCATGGCGCAGTTGGATTCCTGGTCCAAAAGGGAGCAGAAAACGTATGGGGCCCTTTTCGCTCAGGAGTTTCGTTGCCGAACCATTGCAAATTGCCATACCCACATCTAGGGTTAGGGTTACGAAAATGAGTTTTTTACGGTGCCCGGAGAGGCCCGCGCATGGCGCAGTTGGATTCCTGGTCCAAAAGGGAGCAGAAAACGTATGGGGCCCTTTTCGCTCACGAGTTTCGTTGCCGAACCATTGCAAATTGCCATACCCACATCTAGGGTTAGGGTTACGAAAATGAGGTTTTTTACGGTGCCCGGAGAGGCCCGCGCATGGCGCAGTTGGATTCCTGGTCCAAAAGGGAGCAGAAAACGTATGGGGCCCTTTTCGCTCAGGAGTTTCGTTGCCGAGCAATTGTCTAACCCGACTAGCCACCTAGGGTTAGGGTTACGAAAATGAGTTTTTTTACGGTGCCCGGAGAGGCCCGCGCATGGCGCAGTTGGATTCCTGGTCCAAAAGGGAGCAGAAAACGTATGGGGCCCTTTTCGCTCAGGAGTTTCGTTGCCGAACCATTGCAAATTGCCATACCCACATCTAGGGTTAGGGTTACGAAAATGAGGTTTTTTACGGTGCCCGGAGAGGCCCGCGCATGGCGCAGTTGGATTCCTGGTCCAAAAGGGAGCAGAAAACGTATGGGGCCCTTTTCGCTCAGGAGTTTCGTTGCCGAGCAATTGTCTAACCCCGACTAGCACCTAGGGTTAGGGTTACGAAAATGAGTTTTTTTACGGTGCCGGAGAGGCCCGCGCATGGCGCAGTTGGATTCCTGGTCCAAAAGGGAGCAGAAAACGTATGGGGCCCTTTTCGCTCAGGAGTTTCATTGCCGAACCATTGCAAATTGCCATACCCACATCTAGGGTTAGGGTTACGAAAATGAGGTTTTTTACGGTGCCCGGAGAGGCCCGCGCATGGCGCAGTTGGATTTCTGGTCCAAAAGGGAGCAGAAAACGTATGGGGCCCTTTTCGCTCAGGAGTTTCGTTGCCGAACCATTGCAAATTGCCATACCCACATCTAGGGTTAGGGTTACGAAAATGAGGTTTTTTACGGTGCCCGGAGAGGCCCGCGCATGGCGCAGTTGGATTCCTGGTCCAAAAGGGAGCAGAAAACGTATGGGGCCCTTTTCGCTCAGGAGTTTCGTTGCCGAGCAATTGTCTAACCCCGACTAGCACCTAGGGTTAGGGTTACGAAAATGAGTTTTTTTACGGTGCCCGGAGAGGCCCGCGCATGGCGCAGTTGGATTCCTGGTCCAAAAGGGAGCAGAAAACGTATGGGGCCCTTTTCGCTCAGGAGTTTCGTTGCCGAACCATTGCAAATTGCCATACCCACATCTAGGGTTAGGGTTACGAAAATGAGTTTTTTTACGGTGCCCGGAGAGGCCCGCGCATGGCGCAGTTGGATTCCTGGTCCAAAAGGGAGCAGAAAACGTATGGGGCCCTTTTCGCTCAGGAGTTTCGTTGCCGAGCAATTGTCTAACCCCGACTAGCACCTAGGGTTAGGGTTACGAAAATGAGTTTTTTTACGGTGCCCGGAGAGGCCCGCGCATGGCGCAGTTGGATTCCTGGTCCAAAAGGGAGCAGAAAACGTATGGGGCCCTTTTCGCTCAGGAGTTTCGTTGCCGAACCATTGCAAATTGCCATACCCACATCTAGGGTTAGGGTTACGAAAATGAGGTTTTTTACGGTGCCCGGAGAGGCCCGCGCATGGCGCAGTTGGATTCCTGGTCCAAAAGGGAGCAGAAAACGTATGGGGCCCTTTTCGCTCACGAGTTTCGTTGCCGAACCATTGCAAATTGCCATACCCACATCTAGGGTTAGGGTTACGAAAATGAGGTTTTTTACGGTGCCCGGAGAGGCCCGCGCATGGCGCAGTTGGATTCCTGGTCCAAAAGGGAGCAGAAAACGTATGGGGCCCTTTTCGCTCAGGAGTTTCGTTGCCGAGCAATTGTCTAACCCCGACTAGCACCTAGGGTTAGGGTTACGAAAATGAGTTTTTTTACGGTGCCCGGAGAGGCCCGCGCATGGCGCAGTTGGATTCCTGGTCCAAAAGGGAGCAGAAAACGTATGGGGCCCTTTTCGCTCAGGAGTTTCGTTGCCGAACCATTGCAAATTGCCATACCCACATCTAGGGTTAGGGTTACGAAAATGAGGTTTTTTTACGGTGCCCGGAGAGGCCCGCGCATGGCGCAGTTGGATTCCTGGTCCAAAAGGGAGCAGAAAACGTATGGGGCCCTTTTCGCTCAGGAGTTTCGTTGCCGAACCATTGCAAATTGCCATACCCACATCTAGGGTTAGGGTTACGAAAATGAGGTTTTTTACGGTGCCCGGAGAGGCCCGCGCATGGCGCAGTTGGATTCCTGGTCCAAAAGGGAGCAGAAAACGTATGGGGCCCTTTTCGCTCAGGAGTTTCGTTGCCGAGCAATTGTCTAACCCCGACTAGCACCTAGGGTTAGGGTTACGAAAATGAGTTTTTTTACGGTGCCCGGAGAGGCCCGCGCATGGCGCAGTTGGATTCCTGGTCCAAAAGGGAGCAGAAAACGTATGGGGCCCTTTTCGCTCAGGAGTTTCGTTGCCGAACCATTGCAAATTGCCATACCCACATCTAGGGTTAGGGTTACGAAAATGAGTTTTTTACGGTGCCCGGAGAGGCCCGCGCATGGCGCAGTTGGATTCCTGGTCCAAAAGGGAGCAGAAAACGTATGGGGCCCTTTTCGCTCAGGAGTTTCGTTGCCGAGCAATTGTCTAACCCGACTAGCACCTAGGGTTAGGGTTACGAAAATGAGTTTTTTTACGGTGCCCGGAGAGGCCCGCGCATGGCGCAGTTGGATTCCTGGTCCAAAAGGGAGCAGAAAACGTATGGGGCCCTTTTCGCTCAGGAGTTTCGTTGCCGAACCATTGCAAATTGCCATACCCACATCTAGGGTTAGGGTTACGAAAATGAGGTTTTTTACGGTGCCCGGAGAGGCCCGCGCATGGCGCAGTTGGATTCCTGGTCCAAAAGGGAGCACAAAACGTATGGGGCCCTTTCGCTCAGGAGTTTCGTTGCCGAACCATTGCAAATTGCCATACCCACATCTAGGGTTAGGGTTACGAAAATGAGGTTTTTTACGGTGCCCGGAGAGGCCCGCGCATGGCGCAGTTGGATTCCTGGTCCAAAAGGGAGCAGAAAACGTATGGGGCCCTTTTCGCTCAGGAGTTTCGTTGCCGAACCATTGCAAATTGCCATACCCACATCTAGGGTTAGGGTTACGAAAATGAGTTTTTTTACGGTGCCCGGAGAGGCCCGCGCATGGCGCAGTTGGATTCCTGGTCCAAAAGGGAGCAGAAAACGTATGGGGCCCTTTTCGCTCAGGAGTTTCGTTGCCGAGCAATTGTCTAACCCCGACTAGCACCTAGGGTTAGGGTTACGAAAATGAGTTTTTTTACGGTGCCCGGAGAGGCCCGCGCATGGCGCAGTTGGATTCCTGGTCCAAAAGGGAGCAGAAAACGTATGGGGCCCTTTTCGCTCAGGAGTTTCGTTGCCGAACCATTGCAAATTGCCATACCCACATCTAGGGTTAGGGTTACGAAAATGAGGTTTTTTACGGTGCCCGGAGAGGCCCGCGCATGGCGCAGTTGGATTCCTGGTCCAAAAGGGAGCAGAAAACGTATGGGGCCCTTTTCGCTCAGGAGTTTCGTTGCCGAACCATTGCAAATTGCCATACCCACATCTAGGGTTAGGGTTACGAAAATGAGGTTTTTTACGGTGCCCGGAGAGGCCCGCGCATGGCGCAGTTGGATTCCTGGTCCAAAATGGAGCAGAAAACGTATGGGGCCCTTTTCGCTCAGGAGTTTCGTTGCCGAGCAATTGTCTAACCCCGACTAGCACCTAGGGTTAGGGTTACGAAAATGAGTTTTTTTACGGTGCCCGGAGAGGCCCGCACATGGCGCAGTTGGATTCCTGGTCCAAAAGGGAGCAGAAAACGTATGGGGCCCTTTTCGCTCAGGAGTTTCGTTGCCGAACCATTGCAAATTGCCATACCCACATCTAGGGTTAGGGTTACGAAAATGAGGTTTTTTACGGTGCCCGGAGAGGCCCGCGCATGGCGCAGTTGGATTCCTGGTCCAAAAGGGAGCAGAAAACGTATGGGGCCCTTTTCGCTCAGGAGTTTCGTTGCCGAACCATTGCAAATTGCCATACCCACATCTATGGTTAGGGTTACGAAAATGAGGTTTTTTACGGTGCCCGGAGAGGCCCGCGCATGGCGCAGTTGGATTCCTGGTCCAAAAGGGAGCAGAAAACGTATGGGGCCCTTTTCGCTCAGGAGTTTCGTTGCCGAGCAATTGTCTAACCCCGACTAGCACCTAGGGTTAGGGTTACGAAAATGAGTTTTTTTACGGTGCCCGGAGAGGCCCGCGCATGGCGCAGTTGGATTCCTGGTCCAAAAGGGAGCAGAAAACGTATGGGGCCCTTTTCGCTCAGGAGTTTCGTTGCCGAACCATTGCAAATTGCCATACCCACATCTAGGGTTAGGGTTACGAAAATGAGTTTTTTTTACGGTGCCCGGAGAGGCCCGCGCATGGCGCAGTTGGATTCCTGGTCCAAAAGGGAGCAGAAAACGTATGGGGCCCTTTTCGCTCAGGAGTTTCGTTGCCGAGCAATTGTCTAACCCCGACTAGCACCTAGGGTTAGGGTTACGAAAATGAGTTTTTTTACGGTGCCCGGAGAGGCCCGCGCATGGCGCAGTTGGATTCCTGGTCCAAAAGGGAGCAGAAAACGTATGGGGCCCTTTTCGCTCAGGAGTTTCGTTGCCGAACCATTGCAAATTGCCATACCCACATCTAGGGTTAGGGTTACGAAAATGAGGTTTTTTACGGTGCCCGGAGAGGCCCGCGCATGGCGGAGTTGGATTCCTGGTCCAAAAGGGAGCAGAAAACGTATGGGGCCCTTTTCGCTCACGAGTTTCGTTGCCGAACCATTGCAAATTGCCATACCCACATCTAGGGTTAGGGTTACGAAAATGAGGTTTTTTACGGTGCCCGGAGAGGCCCGCGCATGGCGCAGTTGGATTCCTGGTCCAAAAGGGAGCAGAAAACGTATGGGGCCCTTTTCGCTCACGAGTTTCGTTGCCGAGCAATTGTCTAACCCCGACTAGCACCTAGGGTTAGGGTTACGAAAATGAGTTTTTTTACGGTGCCCGGAGAGGCCCGCGCATGGCGCAGTTGGATTCCTGGTCCAAAAGGGAGCAGAAAACGTATGGGGCCCTTTTCGCTCAGGAGTTTCGTTGCCGAACCATTGCAAATTGCCATACCCACATCTAGGGTTAGGGTTACGAAAATGAGGTTTTTTACGGTGCCCGGAGAGGCCCGCGCATGGCGCAGTTGGATTCCTGGTCCAAAAGGGAGCAGAAAACGTATGGGGCCCTTTTCGCTCAGGAGTTTCGTTGCCGAACCATTGCAAATTGCCATACCCACATCTAGGGTTAGGGTTACGAAAATGAGGTTTTTTACGGTGCCCGGAGAGGCCCGCGCATGGCGCAGTTGGATTCCTGGTCCAAAAGGGAGCAGAAAACGTATGGGGCCCTTTTCGCTCAGGAGTTTCGTTGCCGAGCAATTGTCTAACCCCGACTAGCACCTAGGGTTAGGGTTACGAAAATGAGTTTTTTTACGGTGCCCGGAGAGGCCCGCGCATGGCGCAGTTGGATTCCTGGTCCAAAAGGGAGCAGAAAACGTATGGGGCCCTTTTCGCTCAGGAGTTTCGTTGCCGAACCATTGCAAATTGCCATACCCACATCTAGGGTTAGGGTTACGAAAATGAGTTTTTTTACGGTGCCCGGAGAGGCCCGCGCATGGCGCAGTTGGATTCCTGGTCCAAAAGGGAGCAGAAAACGTATGGGGCCCTTTTCGCTCAGGAGTTTCGTTGCCGAGCAATTGTCTAACCCCGACTAGCACCTAGGGTTAGGGTTACGAAAATGAGTTTTTTTACGGTGCCCGGAGAGGCCCGCGCATGGCGCAGTTGGATTCCTGGTCCAAAAGGGAGCAGAAAACGTATGGGGCCCTTTTCGCTCAGGAGTTTCGTTGCCGAACCATTGCAAATTGCCATACCCACATCTAGGGTTAGGGTTACGAAAATGAGGTTTTTTACGGTGCCCGGAGAGGCCCGCGCATGGCGCAGTTGGATTCCTGGTCCAAAAGGGAGCACAAAACGTATGGGGCCCTTTTCGCTCAGGAGTTTCGTTGCCGAACCATTGCAAATTGCCATACCCACATCTAGGGTTAGGGTTACGAAAATGAGGTTTTTTACGGTGCCCGGAGAGGCCCGCGCATGGCGCAGTTGGATTCCTGGTCCAAAAGGGAGCAGAAAACGTATGGGGCCCTTTTCGCTCAGGAGTTTCGTTGCCGAACCATTGCAAATTGCCATACCCACATCTAGGGTTAGGGTTACGAAAATGAGTTTTTTTACGGTGCCCGGAGAGGCCCGCGCATGGCGCAGTTGGATTCCTGGTCCAAAAGGGAGCAGAAAACGTATGGGGCCCTTTTCGCTCAGGAGTTTCGTTGCCGAGCAATTGTCTAACCCCGACTAGCACCTAGGGTTAGGGTTACGAAAATGAGTTTTTTTACGGTGCCCGGAGAGGCCCGCGCATGGCGCAGTTGGATTCCTGGTCCAAAAGGGAGCAGAAAACGTATGGGGCCCTTTTCGCTCAGGAGTTTCGTTGCCGAACCATTGCAAATTGCCATACCCACATCTAGGGTTAGGGTTACGAAAATGAGGTTTTTTACGGTGCCCGGAGAGGCCCGCGCATGGCGCAGTTGGATTCCTGGTCCAAAAGGGAGCAGAAAACGTATGGGGCCCTTTTCGCTCAGGAGTTTCGTTGCCGAACCATTGCAAATTGCCATACCCACATCTAGGGTTAGGGTTACGAAAATGAGGTTTTTTACGGTGCCCGGAGAGGCCCGCGCATGGCGCAGTTGGATTCCTGGTCCAAAATGGAGCAGAAAACGTATGGGGCCCTTTTCGCTCAGGAGTTTCGTTGCCGAGCAATTGTCTAACCCCGACTAGCACCTAGGGTTAGGGTTACGAAAATGAGTTTTTTTACGGTGCCCGGAGAGGCCCGCACATGGCGCAGTTGGATTCCTGGTCCAAAAGGGAGCAGAAAACGTATGGGGCCCTTTTCGCTCAGGAGTTTCGTTGCCGAACCATTGCAAATTGCCATACCCACATCTAGGGTTAGGGTTACGAAAATGAGGTTTTTTACGGTGCCCGGAGAGGCCCGCGCATGGCGCAGTTGGATTCCTGGTCCAAAAGGGAGCAGAAAACGTATGGGGCCCTTTTCGCTCAGGAGTTTCGTTGCCGAACCATTGCAAATTGCCATACCCACATCTAGGGTTAGGGTTACGAAAATGAGGTTTTTTACGGTGCCCGGAGAGGCCCGCGCATGGCGCAGTTGGATTCCTGGTCCAAAAGGGAGCAGAAAACGTATGGGGCCCTTTTCGCTCAGGAGTTTCGTTGCCGAGCAATTGTCTAACCCCGACTAGCACCTAGGGTTAGGGTTACGAAAATGAGTTTTTTTACGGTGCCCGGAGAGGCCCGCGCATGGCGCAGTTGGATTCCTGGTCCAAAAGGGAGCAGAAAACGTATGGGGCCCTTTTCGCTCAGGAGTTTCGTTGCCGAACCATTGCAAATTGCCATACCCACATCTAGGGTTAGGGTTACGAAAATGAGTTTTTTTACGGTGCCCGGAGAGGCCCGCGCATGGCGCAGTTGGATTCCTGGTCCAAAAGGGAGCAGAAAACGTATGGGGCCCTTTTCGCTCAGGAGTTTCGTTGCCGAGCAATTGTCTAACCCCGACTAGCACCTAGGGTTAGGGTTACGAAAATGAGTTTTTTTACGGTGCCCGGAGAGGCCCGCGCATGGCGCAGTTGGATTCCTGGTCCAAAAGGGAGCAGAAAACGTATGGGGCCCTTTTCGCTCAGGAGTTTCGTTGCCGAACCATTGCAAATTGCCATACCCACATCTAGGGTTAGGGTTACGAAAATGAGGTTTTTTACGGTGCCCGGAGAGGCCCGCGCATGGCGCAGTTGGATTCCTGGTCCAAAAGGGAGCAGAAAACGTATGGGGCCCTTTTCGCTCACGAGTTTCGTTGCCGAACCATTGCAAATTGCCATACCCACATCTAGGGTTAGGGTTACGAAAATGAGGTTTTTTACGGTGCCCGGAGAGGCCCGCGCATGGCGCAGTTGGATTCCTGGTCCAAAAGGGAGCAGAAAACGTATGGGGCCCTTTTCGCTCAGGAGTTTCGTTGCCGAGCAATTGTCTAACCCCGACTAGCACCTAGGGTTAGGGTTACGAAAATGAGTTTTTTTACGGTGCCCGGAGAGGCCCGCGCATGGCGCAGTTGGATTCCTGGTCCAAAAGGGAGCAGAAAACGTATGGGGCCCTTTTCGCTCAGGAGTTTCGTTGCCGAACCATTGCAAATTGCCATACCCACATCTAGGGTTAGGGTTACGAAAATGAGGTTTTTTACGGTGCCCGGAGAGGCCCGCGCATGGCGCAGTTGGATTCCTGGTCCAAAAGGGAGCAGAAAACGTATGGGGCCCTTTTCGCTCAGGAGTTTCGTTGCCGAACCATTGCAAATTGCCATACCCACATCTAGGGTTAGGGTTACGAAAATGAGGTTTTTTACGGTGCCCGGAGAGGCCCGCGCATGGCGCAGTTGGATTCCTGGTCCAAAAGGGAGCAGAAAACGTATGGGGCCCTTTTCGCTCAGGAGTTTCGTTGCCGAGCAATTGTCTAACCCCGACTAGCACCTAGGGTTAGGGTTACGAAAATGAGTTTTTTTACGGTGCCCGGAGAGGCCCGCGCATGGCGCAGTTGGATTCCTGGTCCAAAAGGGAGCAGAAAACGTATGGGGCCCTTTTCGCTCAGGAGTTTCGTTGCCGAACCATTGCAAATTGCCATACCCACATCTAGGGTTAGGGTTACGAAAATGAGTTTTTTTACGGTGCCCGGAGAGGCCCGCGCATGGCGCAGTTGGATTCCTGGTCCAAAAGGGAGCAGAAAACGTATGGGGCCCTTTTCGCTCAGGAGTTTCGTTGCCGAGCAATTGTCTAACCCCGACTAGCACCTAGGGTTAGGGTTACGAAAATGAGTTTTTTTACGGTGCCCGGAGAGGCCCGCGCATGGCGCAGTTGGATTCCTGGTCCAAAAGGGAGCAGAAAACGTATGGGGCCCTTTTCGCTCAGGAGTTTCGTTGCCGAACCATTGCAAATTGCCATACCCACATCTAGGGTTAGGGTTACGAAAATGAGGTTTTTTACGGTGCCCGGAGAGGCCCGCGCATGGCGCAGTTGGATTCCTGGTCCAAAAGGGAGCACAAAACGTATGGGGCCCTTTTCGCTCAGGAGTTTCGTTGCCGAACCATTGCAAATTGCCATACCCACATCTAGGGTTAGGGTTACGAAAATGAGGTTTTTTACGGTGCCCGGAGAGGCCCGCGCATGGCGCAGTTGGATTCCTGGTCCAAAAGGGAGCAGAAAACGTATGGGGCCCTTTTCGCTCAGGAGTTTCGTTGCCGAACCATTGCAAATTGCCATACCCACATCTAGGGTTAGGGTTACGAAAATGAGTTTTTTTACGGTGCCCGGAGAGGCCCGCGCATGGCGCAGTTGGATTCCTGGTCCAAAAGGGAGCAGAAAACGTATGGGGCCCTTTTCGCTCAGGAGTTTCGTTGCCGAGCAATTGTCTAACCCCGACTAGCACCTAGGGTTAGGGTTACGAAAATGAGTTTTTTTACGGTGCCCGGAGAGGCCCGCGCATGGCGCAGTTGGATTCCTGGTCCAAAAGGGAGCAGAAAACGTATGGGGCCCTTTTCGCTCAGGAGTTTCGTTGCCGAACCATTGCAAATTGCCATACCCACATCTAGGGTTAGGGTTACGAAAAT
This sequence comes from Poromitra crassiceps, assembly GCF_964638095.1. Classification (NCBI taxonomy): domain Eukaryota; kingdom Metazoa; phylum Chordata; class Actinopteri; order Beryciformes; family Melamphaidae; genus Poromitra; species Poromitra crassiceps. The sequence continues at coordinate 10,203 of NW_028151433.1, forward strand.
GAGGTTTTTTACGGTGCCCGGAGAGGCCCGCGCATGGCGCAGTTGGATTCCTGGTCCAAAAGGGAGCAGAAAACGTATGGGGCCCTTTTCGCTCAGGAGTTTCGTTGCCGAACCATTGCAAATTGCCATACCCACATCTAGGGTTAGGGTTACGAAAATGAGGTTTTTTACGGTGCCCGGAGAGGCCCGCGCATGGCGCAGTTGGATTCCTGGTCCAAAATGGAGCAGAAAACGTATGGGGCCCTTTTCGCTCAGGAGTTTCGTTGCCGAGCAATTGTCTAACCCCGACTAGCACCTAGGGTTAGGGTTACGAAAATGAGTTTTTTTACGGTGCCCGGAGAGGCCCGCACATGGCGCAGTTGGATTCCTGGTCCAAAAGGGAGCAGAAAACGTATGGGGCCCTTTTCGCTCAGGAGTTTCGTTGCCGAACCATTGCAAATTGCCATACCCACATCTAGGGTTAGGGTTACGAAAATGAGGTTTTTTACGGTGCCCGGAGAGGCCCGCGCATGGCGCAGTTGGATTCCTGGTCCAAAAGGGAGCAGAAAACGTATGGGGCCCTTTTCGCTCAGGAGTTTCGTTGCCGAACCATTGCAAATTGCCATACCCACATCTAGGGTTAGGGTTACGAAAATGAGGTTTTTTACGGTGCCCGGAGAGGCCCGCGCATGGCGCAGTTGGATTCCTGGTCCAAAAGGGAGCAGAAAACGTATGGGGCCCTTTTCGCTCAGGAGTTTCGTTGCCGAGCAATTGTCTAACCCCGACTAGCACCTAGGGTTAGGGTTACGAAAATGAGTTTTTTTACGGTGCCCGGAGAGGCCCGCGCATGGCGCAGTTGGATTCCTGGTCCAAAAGGGAGCAGAAAACGTATGGGGCCCTTTTCGCTCAGGAGTTTCGTTGCCGAACCATTGCAAATTGCCATACCCACATCTAGGGTTAGGGTTACGAAAATGAGTTTTTTTACGGTGCCCGGAGAGGCCCGCGCATGGCGCAGTTGGATTCCTGGTCCAAAAGGGAGCAGAAAACGTATGGGGCCCTTTTCGCTCAGGAGTTTCGTTGCCGAGCAATTGTCTAACCCCGACTAGCACCTAGGGTTAGGGTTACGAAAATGAGTTTTTTTACGGTGCCCGGAGAGGCCCGCGCATGGCGCAGTTGGATTCCTGGTCCAAAAGGGAGCAGAAAACGTATGGGGCCCTTTTCGCTCAGGAGTTTCGTTGCCGAACCATTGCAAATTGCCATACCCACATCTAGGGTTAGGGTTACGAAAATGAGGTTTTTTACGGTGCCCGGAGAGGCCCGCGCATGGCGCAGTTGGATTCCTGGTCCAAAAGGGAGCAGAAAACGTATGGGGCCCTTTTCGCTCACGAGTTTCGTTGCCGAACCATTGCAAATTGCCATACCCACATCTAGGGTTAGGGTTACGAAAATGAGGTTTTTTACGGTGCCCGGAGAGGCCCGCGCATGGCGCAGTTGGATTCCTGGTCCAAAAGGGAGCAGAAAACGTATGGGGCCCTTTTCGCTCAGGAGTTTCGTTGCCGAGCAATTGTCTAACCCCGACTAGCACCTAGGGTTAGGGTTACGAAAATGAGTTTTTTTACGGTGCCCGGAGAGGCCCGCGCATGGCGCAGTTGGATTCCTGGTCCAAAAGGGAGCAGAAAACGTATGGGGCCCTTTTCGCTCAGGAGTTTCGTTGCCGAACCATTGCAAATTGCCATACCCACATCTAGGGTTAGGGTTACGAAAATGAGGTTTTTTACGGTGCCCGGAGAGGCCCGCGCATGGCGCAGTTGGATTCCTGGTCCAAAAGGGAGCAGAAAACGTATGGGGCCCTTTTCGCTCAGGAGTTTCGTTGCCGAACCATTGCAAATTGCCATACCCACATCTAGGGTTAGGGTTACGAAAATGAGGTTTTTTACGGTGCCCGGAGAGGCCCGCGCATGGCGCAGTTGGATTCCTGGTCCAAAAGGGAGCAGAAAACGTATGGGGCCCTTTTCGCTCAGGAGTTTCGTTGCCGAGCAATTGTCTAACCCCGACTAGCACCTAGGGTTAGGGTTACGAAAATGAGTTTTTTTACGGTGCCCGGAGAGGCCCGCGCATGGCGCAGTTGGATTCCTGGTCCAAAAGGGAGCAGAAAACGTATGGGGCCCTTTTCGCTCAGGAGTTTCGTTGCCGAACCATTGCAAATTGCCATACCCACATCTAGGGTTAGGGTTACGAAAATGAGGTTTTTTACGGTGCCCGGAGAGGCCCGCGCATGGCGCAGTTGGATTCCTGGTCCAAAAGGGAGCAGAAAACGTATGGGGCCCTTTTCGCTCAGGAGTTTCGTTGCCGAGCAATTGTCTAACCCCGACTAGCACCTAGGGTTAGGGTTACGAAAATGAGTTTTTTTACGGTGCCCGGAGAGGCCCGCGCATGGCGCAGTTGGATTCCTGGTCCAAAAGGGAGCAGAAAACGTATGGGGCCCTTTTCGCTCAGGAGTTTCGTTGCCGAACCATTGCAAATTGCCATACCCACATCTAGGGTTAGGGTTACGAAAATGAGGTTTTTTACGGTGCCCGGAGAGGCCCGCGCATGGCGCAGTTGGATTCCTGGTCCAAAAGGGAGCAGAAAACGTATGGGGCCCTTTTCGCTCACGAGTTTCGTTGCCGAACCATTGCAAATTGCCATACCCACATCTAGGGTTAGGGTTACGAAAATGAGGTTTTTTACGGTGCCCGGAGAGGCCCGCGCATGGCGCAGTTGGATTCCTGGTTCCTGGGGTGGAGTACTATGAGTGTGAAGTGGAATGGTTCAATAATAACAGGTAGTTTTCTATCAATATTCCTCCAAATGTACATGTGATGCAGTGAAATATGAATAGTTAGAAGGCTTTTATTCTGAAATGCTACATCAGTTTGTTGTAAAAGTTTCTGGGTGAACCCCCGGGGTGAGGTACTATGAGTCTGAAGTGGAATGGTTCAATAATAACAGGTAGTTTTCTATCAATATTCCTCCAAGTGTGCCAGGCCTTTTTGCATGGCAATTGTCTAACCCCGACTAGCACCTATACGGTGCCCGGAGAGGCCCGCGCATGGCGCAGTTGGATTCCTGGTCCAAAAGGGAGCAGAAAACGTATGGGGCCCTTTTCGCTCAGGAGTTTCGTTGCCGAACCATTGCAAATTGCCATACCCACATCTAGGGTTAGGGTTACGAAAATGAGGTTTTTTACGGTGCCCGGAGAGGCCCGCGCATGGCGCAGTTGGATTCCTGGTTCCTGGGGTGGAGTACTATGAGTGTGAAGTGGAATGGTTCAATAATAACAGGTAGTTTTCTATCAATATTCCTCCAAATGTACATGTGATGCAGTGAAATATGAATAGTTAGAAGGCTTTTATTCTGAAATGCTACATCAGTTTGTTGTAAAAGTTTCTGGGTGAACCCCCGGGGTGAGGTACTATGAGTCTGAAGTGGAATGGTTCAATAATAACAGGTAGTTTTCTATCAATATTCCTCCAAGTGTGCCAGGCCTTTTTGCATGGCAATTGTCTAACCCCGACTAGCACCTATACGGTGCCCGGAGAGGCCCGCGCATGGCGCAGTTGGATTCCTGGTCCAAAAGGGAGCAGAAAACGTATGGGGCCCTTTTCGCTCAGGAGTTTCGTTGCCGAACCATTGCAAATTGCCATACCCACATCTAGGGTTAGGGTTACGAAAATGAGGTTTTTTACGGTGCCCGGAGAGGCCCGCGCATGGCGCAGTTGGATTCCTGGTCCAAAAGGGAGCAGAAAACGTATGGGGCCCTTTTCGCTCAGGAGTTTCGTTGCCGAGCAATTGTCTAACCCCGACTAGCACCTAGGGTTAGGGTTACGAAAATGAGTTTTTTTACGGTGCCCGGAGAGGCCCGCGCATGGCGCAGTTGGATTCCTGGTCCAAAAGGGAGCAGAAAACGTATGGGGCCCTTTTCGCTCAGGAGTTTCGTTGCCGAACCATTGCAAATTGCCATACCCACATCTAGGGTTAGGGTTACGAAAATGAGGTTTTTTACGGTGCCCGGAGAGGCCCGCGCATGGCGCAGTTGGATTCCTGGTCCAAAAGGGAGCAGAAAACGTATGGGGCCCTTTTCGCTCAGGAGTTTCGTTGCCGAACCATTGCAAATTGCCATACCCACATCTAGGGTTAGGGTTACGAAAATGAGGTTTTTTACGGTGCCCGGAGAGGCCCGCGCATGGCGCAGTTGGATTCCTGGTCCAAAAGGGAGCAGAAAACGTATGGGGCCCTTTTCGCTCAGGAGTTTCGTTGCCGAGCAATTGTCTAACCCCGACTAGCACCTAGGGTTAGGGTTACGAAAATGAGTTTTTTTACGGTGCCCGGAGAGGCCCGCGCATGGCGCAGTTGGATTCCTGGTCCAAAAGGGAGCAGAAAACGTATGGGGCCCTTTTCGCTCAGGAGTTTCGTTGCCGAACCATTGCAAATTGCCATACCCACATCTAGGGTTAGGGTTACGAAAATGAGGTTTTTTACGGTGCCCGGAGAGGCCCGCGCATGGCGCAGTTGGATTCCTGGTCCAAAAGGGAGCAGAAAACGTATGGGGCCCTTTTCGCTCAGGAGTTTCGTTGCCGAACCATTGCAAATTGCCATACCCACATCTAGGGTTAGGGTTACGAAAATGAGGTTTTTTACGGTGCCCGGAGAGGCCCGCGCATGGCGCAGTTGGATTCCTGGTCCAAAATGGAGCAGAAAACGTATGGGGCCCTTTTCGCTCAGGAGTTTCGTTGCCGAGCAATTGTCTAACCCCGACTAGCACCTAGGGTTAGGGTTACGAAAATGAGTTTTTTTACGGTGCCCGGAGAGGCCCGCACATGGCGCAGTTGGATTCCTGGTCCAAAAGGGAGCAGAAAACGTATGGGGCCCTTTTCGCTCAGGAGTTTCGTTGCCGAACCATTGCAAATTGCCATACCCACATCTAGGGTTAGGGTTACGAAAATGAGGTTTTTTACGGTGCCCGGAGAGGCCCGCGCATGGCGCAGTTGGATTCCTGGTCCAAAAGGGAGCAGAAAACGTATGGGGCCCTTTTCGCTCAGGAGTTTCGTTGCCGAACCATTGCAAATTGCCATACCCACATCTAGGGTTAGGGTTACGAAAATGAGGTTTTTTACGGTGCCCGGAGAGGCCCGCGCATGGCGCAGTTGGATTCCTGGTCCAAAAGGGAGCAGAAAACGTATGGGGCCCTTTTCGCTCAGGAGTTTCGTTGCCGAACCATTGCAAATTGCCATACCCACATCTAGGGTTAGGGTTACGAAAATGAGGTTTTTTACGGTGCCCGGAGAGGCCCGCGCATGGCGCAGTTGGATTCCTGGTCCAAAAGGGAGCAGAAAACGTATGGGGCCCTTTTCGCTCAGGAGTTTCGTTGCCGAGCAATTGTCTAACCCCGACTAGCACCTAGGGTTAGGGTTACGAAAATGAGTTTTTTTACGGTGCCCGGAGAGGCCCGCGCATGGCGCAGTTGGATTCCTGGTCCAAAAGGGAGCAGAAAACGTATGGGGCCCTTTTCGCTCAGGAGTTTCGTTGCCGAACCATTGCAAATTGCCATACCCACATCTAGGGTTAGGGTTACGAAAATGAGTTTTTTTACGGTGCCCGGAGAGGCCCGCGCATGGCGCAGTTGGATTCCTGGTCCAAAAGGGAGCAGAAAACGTATGGGGCCCTTTTCGCTCAGGAGTTTCGTTGCCGAGCAATTGTCTAACCCCGACTAGCACCTAGGGTTAGGGTTACGAAAATGAGTTTTTTTACGGTGCCCGGAGAGGCCCGCGCATGGCGCAGTTGGATTCCTGGTCCAAAAGGGAGCAGAAAACGTATGGGGCCCTTTTCGCTCAGGAGTTTCGTTGCCGAACCATTGCAAATTGCCATACCCACATCTAGGGTTAGGGTTACGAAAATGAGGTTTTTTACGGTGCCCGGAGAGGCCCGCGCATGGCGCAGTTGGATTCCTGGTCCAAAAGGGAGCAGAAAACGTATGGGGCCCTTTTCGCTCACGAGTTTCGTTGCCGAACCATTGCAAATTGCCATACCCACATCTAGGGTTAGGGTTACGAAAATGAGGTTTTTTACGGTGCCCGGAGAGGCCCGCGCATGGCGCAGTTGGATTCCTGGTTCCTGGGGTGGAGTACTATGAGTGTGAAGTGGAATGGTTCAATAATAACAGGTAGTTTTCTATCAATATTCCTCCAAATGTACATGTGATGCAGTGAAATATGAATAGTTAGAAGGCTTTTATTCTGAAATGCTACATCAGTTTGTTGTAAAAGTTTCTGGGTGAACCCCCGGGGTGAGGTACTATGAGTCTGAAGTGGAATGGTTCAATAATAACAGGTAGTTTTCTATCAATATTCCTCCAAGTGTGCCAGGCCTTTTTGCATGGCAATTGTCTAACCCCGACTAGCACCTATACGGTGCCCGGAGAGGCCCGCGCATGGCGCAGTTGGATTCCTGGTCCAAAAGGGAGCAGAAAACGTATGGGGCCCTTTTCGCTCAGGAGTTTCGTTGCCGAACCATTGCAAATTGCCATACCCACATCTAGGGTTAGGGTTACGAAAATGAGGTTTTTTACGGTGCCCGGAGAGGCCCGCGCATGGCGCAGTTGGATTCCTGGTCCAAAAGGGAGCAGAAAACGTATGGGGCCCTTTTCGCTCAGGAGTTTCGTTGCCGAGCAATTGTCTAACCCCGACTAGCACCTAGGGTTAGGGTTACGAAAATGAGTTTTTTTACGGTGCCCGGAGAGGCCCGCGCATGGCGCAGTTGGATTCCTGGTCCAAAAGGGAGCAGAAAACGTATGGGGCCCTTTTCGCTCAGGAGTTTCGTTGCCGAACCATTGCAAATTGCCATACCCACATCTAGGGTTAGGGTTACGAAAATGAGTTTTTTTACGGTGCCCGGAGAGGCCCGCGCATGGCGCAGTTGGATTCCTGGTCCAAAAGGGAGCAGAAAACGTATGGGGCCCTTTTCGCTCAGGAGTTTCGTTGCCGAACCATTGCAAATTGCCATACCCACATCTAGGGTTAGGGTTACGAAAATGAGGTTTTTTACGGTGCCCGGAGAGGCCCGCGCATGGCGCAGTTGGATTCCTGGTCCAAAAGGGAGCAGAAAACGTATGGGGCCCTTTTCGCTCAGGAGTTTCGTTGCCGAGCAATTGTCTAACCCCGACTAGCACCTAGGGTTAGGGTTACGAAAATGAGTTTTTTTACGGTGCCCGGAGAGGCCCGCGCATGGCGCAGTTGGATTCCTGGTCCAAAAGGGAGCAGAAAACGTATGGGGCCCTTTTCGCTCAGGAGTTTCGTTGCCGAACCATTGCAAATTGCCATACCCACATCTAGGGTTAGGGTTACGAAAATGAGTTTTTTTACGGTGCCCGGAGAGGCCCGCGCATGGCGCAGTTGGATTCCTGGTCCAAAAGGGAGCAGAAAACGTATGGGGCCCTTTTCGCTCAGGAGTTTCGTTGCCGAGCAATTGTCTAACCCCGACTAGCACCTAGGGTTAGGGTTACGAAAATGAGTTTTTTTACGGTGCCCGGAGAGGCCCGCGCATGGCGCAGTTGGATTCCTGGTCCAAAAGGGAGCAGAAAACGTATGGGGCCCTTTTCGCTCAGGAGTTTCGTTGCCGAACCATTGCAAATTGCCATACCCACATCTAGGGTTAGGGTTACGAAAATGAGGTTTTTTACGGTGCCCGGAGAGGCCCGCGCATGGCGCAGTTGGATTCCTGGTCCAAAAGGGAGCAGAAAACGTATGGGGCCCTTTTCGCTCACGAGTTTCGTTGCCGAACCATTGCAAATTGCCATACCCACATCTAGGGTTAGGGTTACGAAAATGAGGTTTTTTACGGTGCCCGGAGAGGCCCGCGCATGGCGCAGTTGGATTCCTGGTCCAAAAGGGAGCAGAAAACGTATGGGGCCCTTTTCGCTCAGGAGTTTCGTTGCCGAGCAATTGTCTAACCCCGACTAGCACCTAGGGTTAGGGTTACGAAAATGAGTTTTTTTACGGTGCCCGGAGAGGCCCGCGCATGGCGCAGTTGGATTCCTGGTCCAAAAGGGAGCAGAAAACGTATGGGGCCCTTTTCGCTCAGGAGTTTCGTTGCCGAACCATTGCAAATTGCCATACCCACATCTAGGGTTAGGGTTACGAAAATGAGGTTTTTTACGGTGCCCGGAGAGGCCCGCGCATGGCGCAGTTGGATTCCTGGTCCAAAAGGGAGCAGAAAACGTATGGGGCCCTTTTCGCTCAGGAGTTTCGTTGCCGAACCATTGCAAATTGCCATACCCACATCTAGGGTTAGGGTTACGAAAATGAGGTTTTTTACGGTGCCCGCAGAGGCCCGCGCATGGCGCAGTTGGATTCCTGGTCCAAAAGGGAGCAGAAAACGTATGGGGCCCTTTTCGCTCAGGAGTTTCGTTGCCGAGCAATTGTCTAACCCCGACTAGCACCTAGGGTTAGGGTTACGAAAATGAGTTTTTTTACGGTGCCCGGAGAGGCCCGCGCATGGCGCAGTTGGATTCCTGGTCCAAAAGGGAGCAGAAAACGTATGGGGCCCTTTTCGCTCAGGAGTTTCGTTGCCGAACCATTGCAAATTGCCATACCCACATCTAGGGTTAGGGTTACGAAAATGAGTTTTTTTACGGTGCCCGGAGAGGCCCGCGCATGGCGCAGTTGGATTCCTGGTCCAAAAGGGAGCAGAAAACGTATGGGGCCCTTTTCGCTCAGGAGTTTCGTTGCCGAACCATTGCAAATTGCCATACCCACATCTAGGGTTAGGGTTACGAAAATGAGGTTTTTTACGGTGCCCGGAGAGGCCCGCGCATGGCGCAGTTGGATTCCTGGTCCAAAAGGGAGCACAAAACGTATGGGGCCCTTTTCGCTCAGGAGTTTCGTTGCCGAACCATTGCAAATTGCCATACCCACATCTAGGGTTAGGGTTACGAAAATGAGGTTTTTTACGGTGCCCGGAGAGGCCCGCGCATGGCGCAGTTGGATTCCTGGTCCAAAAGGGAGCAGAAAACGTATGGGGCCCTTTTCGCTCAGGAGTTTCGTTGCCGAACCATTGCAAATTGCCATACCCACATCTAGGGTTAGGGTTACGAAAATGAGGTTTTTTACGGTGCCCGGAGAGGCCCGCGCATGGCGCAGTTGGATTCCTGGTCCAAAAGGGAGCAGAAAACGTATGGGGCCCTTTTCGCTCAGGAGTTTCGTTGCCGAGCAATTGTCTAACCCCGACTAGCACCTAGGGTTAGGGTTACGAAAATGAGTTTTTTTACGGTGCCCGGAGAGGCCCGCGCATGGCGCAGTTGGATTCCTGGTCCAAAAGGGAGCAGAAAACGTATGGGGCCCTTTTCGCTCAGGAGTTTCGTTGCCGAACCATTGCAAATTGCCATACCCACATCTAGGGTTAGGGTTACGAAAATGAGGTTTTTTACGGTGCCCGGAGAGGCCCGCGCATGGCGCAGTTGGATTCCTGGTCCAAAAGGGAGCAGAAAACGTATGGGGCCCTTTTCGCTCAGGAGTTTCGTTGCCGAGCAATTGTCTAACCCCGACTAGCACCTAGGGTTAGGGTTACGAAAATGAGTTTTTTTACGGTGCCCGGAGAGGCCCGCGCATGGCGCAGTTGGATTCCTGGTCCAAAAGGGAGCAGAAAACGTATGGGGCCCTTTTCGCTCAGGAGTTTCGTTGCCGAACCATTGCAAATTGCCATACCCACATCTAGGGTTAGGGTTACGAAAATGAGTTTTTTTACGGTGCCCGGAGAGGCCCGCGCATGGCGCAGTTGGATTCCTGGTCCAAAAGGGAGCAGAAAACGTATGGGGCCCTTTTCGCTCAGGAGTTTCGTTGCCGAGCAATTGTCTAACCCCGACTAGCACCTAGGGTTAGGGTTACGAAAATGAGTTTTTTTACGGTGCCCGGAGAGGCCCGCGCATGGCGCAGTTGGATTCCTGGTCCAAAAGGGAGCAGAAAACGTATGGGGCCCTTTTCGCTCAGGAGTTTCGTTGCCGAACCATTGCAAATTGCCATACCCACATCTAGGGTTAGGGTTACGAAAATGAGGTTTTTTACGGTGCCCGGAGAGGCCCGCGCATGGCGCAGTTGGATTCCTGGTCCAAAAGGGAGCAGAAAACGTATGGGGCCCTTTTCGCTCACGAGTTTCGTTGCCGAACCATTGCAAATTGCCATACCCACATCTAGGGTTAGGGTTACGAAAATGAGGTTTTTTACGGTGCCCGGAGAGGCCCGCGCATGGCGCAGTTGGATTCCTGGTCCAAAAGGGAGCAGAAAACGTATGGGGCCCTTTTCGCTCAGGAGTTTCGTTGCCGAGCAATTGTCTAACCCCGACTAGCACCTAGGGTTAGGGTTACGAAAATGAGTTTTTTTACGGTGCCCGGAGAGGCCCGCGCATGGCGCAGTTGGATTCCTGGTCCAAAAGGGAGCAGAAAACGTATGGGGCCCTTTTCGCTCAGGAGTTTCGTTGCCGAACCATTGCAAATTGCCATACCCACATCTAGGGTTAGGGTTACGAAAATGAGGTTTTTTACGGTGCCCGGAGAGGCCCGCGCATGGCGCAGTTGGATTCCTGGTCCAAAAGGGAGCAGAAAACGTATGGGGCCCTTTTCGCTCAGGAGTTTCGTTGCCGAACCATTGCAAATTGCCATACCCACATCTAGGGTTAGGGTTACGAAAATGAGGTTTTTTACGGTGCCCGCAGAGGCCCGCGCATGGCGCAGTTGGATTCCTGGTCCAAAAGGGAGCAGAAAACGTATGGGGCCCTTTTCGCTCAGGAGTTTCGTTGCCGAGCAATTGTCTAACCCCGACTAGCACCTAGGGTTAGGGTTACGAAAATGAGTTTTTTTACGGTGCCCGGAGAGGCCCGCGCATGGCGCAGTTGGATTCCTGGTCCAAAAGGGAGCAGAAAACGTATGGGGCCCTTTTCGCTCAGGAGTTTCGTTGCCGAACCATTGCAAATTGCCATACCCACATCTAGGGTTAGGGTTACGAAAATGAGTTTTTTTACGGTGCCCGGAGAGGCCCGCGCATGGCGCAGTTGGATTCCTGGTCCAAAAGGGAGCAGAAAACGTATGGGGCCCTTTTCGCTCAGGAGTTTCGTTGCCGAGCAATTGTCTAACCCCGACTAGCACCTAGGGTTAGGGTTACGAAAATGAGTTTTTTTACGGTGCCCGGAGAGGCCCGCGCATGGCGCAGTTGGATTCCTGGTCCAAAAGGGAGCAGAAAACGTATGGGGCCCTTTTCGCTCAGGAGTTTCGTTGCCGAACCATTGCAAATTGCCATACCCACATCTAGGGTTAGGGTTACGAAAATGAGGTTTTTTACGGTGCCCGGAGAGGCCCGCGCATGGCGCAGTTGGATTCCTGGTCCAAAAGGGAGCACAAAACGTATGGGGCCCTTTTCGCTCAGGAGTTTCGTTGCCGAACCATTGCAAATTGCCATACCCACATCTAGGGTTAGGGTTACGAAAATGAGGTTTTTTACGGTGCCCGGAGAGGCCCGCGCATGGCGCAGTTGGATTCCTGGTCCAAAAGGGAGCAGAAAACGTATGGGGCCCTTTTCGCTCAGGAGTTTCGTTGCCGAACCATTGCAAATTGCCATACCCACATCTAGGGTTAGGGTTACGAAAATGAGGTTTTTTACGGTGCCCGGAGAGGCCCGCGCATGGCGCAGTTGGATTCCTGGTCCAAAAGGGAGCAGAAAACGTATGGGGCCCTTTTCGCTCAGGAGTTTCGTTGCCGAGCAATTGTCTAACCCCGACTAGCACCTAGGGTTAGGGTTACGAAAATGAGTTTTTTTACGGTGCCCGGAGAGGCCCGCGCATGGCGCAGTTGGATTCCTGGTCCAAAAGGGAGCAGAAAACGTATGGGGCCCTTTTCGCTCAGGAGTTTCGTTGCCGAACCATTGCAAATTGCCATACCCACATCTAGGGTTAGGGTTACGAAAATGAGGTTTTTTACGGTGCCCGGAGAGGCCCGCGCATGGCGCAGTTGGATTCCTGGTCCAAAAGGGAGCAGAAAACGTATGGGGCCCTTTTCGCTCAGGAGTTTCGTTGCCGAACCATTGCAAATTGCCATACCCACATCTAGGGTTAGGGTTACGAAAATGAGGTTTTTTACGGTGCCCGGAGAGGCCCGCGCATGGCGCAGTTGGATTCCTGGTCCAAAAGGGAGCAGAAAACGTATGGGGCCCTTTTCGCTCAGGAGTTTCGTTGCCGAGCAATTGTCTAACCCCGACTAGCACCTAGGGTTAGGGTTACGAAAATGAGTTTTTTTACGGTGCCCGGAGAGGCCCGCGCATGGCGCAGTTGGATTCCTGGTCCAAAAGGGAGCAGAAAACGTATGGGGCCCTTTTCGCTCAGGAGTTTCGTTGCCGAACCATTGCAAATTGCCATACCCACATCTAGGGTTAGGGTTACGAAAATGAGTTTTTTTACGGTGCCCGGAGAGGCCCGCGCATGGCGCAGTTGGATTCCTGGTCCAAAAGGGAGCAGAAAACGTATGGGGCCCTTTTCGCTCAGGAGTTTCGTTGCCGAGCAATTGTCTAACCCCGACTAGCACCTAGGGTTAGGGTTACGAAAATGAGTTTTTTTTACGGTGCCCGGAGAGGCCCGCGCATGGCGCAGTTGGATTCCTGGTCCAAAAGGGAGCAGAAAACGTATGGGGCCCTTTTCGCTCAGGAGTTTCGTTGCCGAACCATTGCAAATTGCCATACCCACATCTAGGGTTAGGGTTACGAAAATGAGGTTTTTTACGGTGCCCGGAGAGGCCCGCGCATGGCGCAGTTGGATTCCTGGTCCAAAAGGGAGCAGAAAACGTATGGGGCCCTTTTCGCTCACGAGTTTCGTTGCCGAACCATTGCAAATTGCCATACCCACATCTAGGGTTAGGGTTACGAAAATGAGGTTTTTTACGGTGCCCGGAGAGGCCCGCGCATGGCGCAGTTGGATTCCTGGTCCAAAAGGGAGCAGAAAACGTATGGGGCCCTTTTCGCTCAGGAGTTTCGTTGCCGAGCAATTGTCTAACCCCGACTAGCACCTAGGGTTAGGGTTACGAAAATGAGTTTTTTTACGGTGCCCGGAGAGGCCCGCGCATGGCGCAGTTGGATTCCTGGTCCAAAAGGGAGCAGAAAACGTATGGGGCCCTTTTCGCTCAGGAGTTTCGTTGCCGAACCATTGCAAATTGCCATACCCACATCTAGGGTTAGGGTTACGAAAATGAGGTTTTTTACGGTGCCCGGAGAGGCCCGCGCATGGCGCAGTTGGATTCCTGGTCCAAAAGGGAGCAGAAAACGTATGGGGCCCTTTTCGCTCAGGAGTTTCGTTGCCGAACCATTGCAAATTGCCATACCCACATCTAGGGTTAGGGTTACGAAAATGAGGTTTTTTACGGTGCCCGGAGAGGCCCGCGCATGGCGCAGTTGGATTCCTGGTCCAAAAGGGAGCAGAAAACGTATGGGGCCCTTTTCGCTCAGGAGTTTCGTTGCCGAGCAATTGTCTAACCCCGACTAGCACCTAGGGTTAGGGTTACGAAAATGAGTTTTTTTACGGTGCCCGGAGAGGCCCGCGCATGGCGCAGTTGGATTCCTGGTCCAAAAGGGAGCAGAAAACGTATGGGGCCCTTTTCGCTCAGGAGTTTCGTTGCCGAGCAATTGTCTAACCCCGACTAGCACCTAGGGTTAGGGTTACGAAAATGAGTTTTTTTACGGTGCCCGGAGAGGCCCGCGCATGGCGCAGTTGGATTCCTGGTCCAAAAGGGAGCAGAAAACGTATGGGGCCCTTTTCGCTCAGGAGTTTCGTTGCCGAACCATTGCAAATTGCCATACCCACATCTAGGGTTAGGGTTACGAAAATGAGGTTTTTTACGGTGCCCGGAGAGGCCCGCGCATGGCGCAGTTGGATTCCTGGTCCAAAAGGGAGCACAAAACGTATGGGGCCCTTTTCGCTCAGGAGTTTCGTTGCCGAACCATTGCAAATTGCCATACCCACATCTAGGGTTAGGGTTACGAAAATGAGGTTTTTTACGGTGCCCGGAGAGGCCCGCGCATGGCGCAGTTGGATTCCTGGTCCAAAAGGGAGCAGAAAACGTATGGGGCCCTTTTCGCTCAGGAGTTTCGTTGCCGAACCATTGCAAATTGCCATACCCACATCTAGGGTTAGGGTTACGAAAATGAGTTTTTTTACGGTGCCCGGAGAGGCCCGCGCATGGCGCAGTTGGATTCCTGGTCCAAAAGGGAGCAGAAAACGTATGGGGCCCTTTTCGCTCAGGAGTTTCGTTGCCGAGCAATTGTCTAACCCCGACTAGCACCTAGGGTTAGGGTTACGAAAATGAGTTTTTTTACGGTGCCCGGAGAGGCCCGCGCATGGCGCAGTTGGATTCCTGGTCCAAAAGGGAGCAGAAAACGTATGGGGCCCTTTTCGCTCAGGAGTTTCGTTGCCGAACCATTGCAAATTGCCATACCCACATCTAGGGTTAGGGTTACGAAAATGAGGTTTTTTACGGTGCCCGGAGAGGCCCGCGCATGGCGCAGTTGGATTCCTGGTCCAAAAGGGAGCAGAAAACGTATGGGGCCCTTTTCGCTCAGGAGTTTCGTTGCCGAACCATTGCAAATTGCCATACCCACATCTAGGGTTAGGGTTACGAAAATGAGGTTTTTTACGGTGCCCGGAGAGGCCCGCGCATGGCGCAGTTGGATTCCTGGTCCAAAATGGAGCAGAAAACGTATGGGGCCCTTTTCGCTCAGGAGTTTCGTTGCCGAGCAATTGTCTAACCCCGACTAGCACCTAGGGTTAGGGTTACGAAAATGAGTTTTTTTACGGTGCCCGGAGAGGCCCGCACATGGCGCAGTTGGATTCCTGGTCCAAAAGGGAGCAGAAAACGTATGGGGCCCTTTTCGCTCAGGAGTTTCGTTGCCGAACCATTGCAAATTGCCATACCCACATCTAGGGTTAGGGTTACGAAAATGAGGTTTTTTACGGTGCCCGGAGAGGCCCGCGCATGGCGCAGTTGGATTCCTGGTCCAAAAGGGAGCAGAAAACGTATGGGGCCCTTTTCGCTCAGGAGTTTCGTTGCCGAACCATTGCAAATTGCCATACCCACATCTATGGTTAGGGTTACGAAAATGAGGTTTTTTACGGTGCCCGGAGAGGCCCGCGCATGGCGCAGTTGGATTCCTGGTCCAAAAGGGAGCAGAAAACGTATGGGGCCCTTTTCGCTCAGGAGTTTCGTTGCCGAGCAATTGTCTAACCCCGACTAGCACCTAGGGTTAGGGTTACGAAAATGAGTTTTTTTACGGTGCCCGGAGAGGCCCGCGCATGGCGCAGTTGGATTCCTGGTCCAAAAGGGAGCAGAAAACGTATGGGGCCCTTTTCGCTCAGGAGTTTCGTTGCCGAACCATTGCAAATTGCCATACCCACATCTAGGGTTAGGGTTACGAAAATGATTTTTTTTACGGTGCCCGGAGAGGCCCGCGCATGGCGCAGTTGGATTCCTGGTCCAAAAGGGAGCAGAAAACGTATGGGGCCCTTTTCGCTCAGGAGTTTCGTTGCCGAGCAATTGTCTAACCCCGACTAGCACCTAGGGTTAGGGTTACGAAAATGAGTTTTTTTACGGTGCCCGGAGAGGCCCGCGCATGGCGCAGTTGGATTCCTGGTCCAAAAGGGAGCAGAAAACGTATGGGGCCCTTTTCGCTCAGGAGTTTCGTTGCCGAACCATTGCAAATTGCCATACCCACATCTAGGGTTAGGGTTACGAAAATGAGGTTTTTTACGGTGCCCGGAGAGGCCCGCGCATGGCGCAGTTGGATTCCTGGTCCAAAAGGGAGCAGAAAACGTATGGGGCCCTTTTCGCTCACGAGTTTCGTTGCCGAACCATTGCAAATTGCCATACCCACATCTAGGGTTAGGGTTACGAAAATGAGGTTTTTTACGGTGCCCGGAGAGGCCCGCGCATGGCGCAGTTGGATTCCTGGTCCAAAAGGGAGCAGAAAACGTATGGGGCCCTTTTCGCTCAGGAGTTTCGTTGCCGAGCAATTGTCTAACCCCGACTAGCACCTAGGGTTAGGGTTACGAAAATGAGTTTTTTTACGGTGCCCGGAGAGGCCCGCGCATGGCGCAGTTGGATTCCTGGTCCAAAAGGGAGCAGAAAACGTATGGGGCCCTTTTCGCTCAGGAGTTTCGTTGCCGAACCATTGCAAATTGCCATACCCACATCTAGGGTTAGGGTTACGAAAATGAGGTTTTTTTACGGTGCCCGGAGAGGCCCGCGCATGGCGCAGTTGGATTCCTGGTCCAAAAGGGAGCAGAAAACGTATGGGGCCCTTTTCGCTCAGGAGTTTCGTTGCCGAACCATTGCAAATTGCCATACCCACATCTAGGGTTAGGGTTACGAAAATGAGGTTTTTTACGGTGCCCGGAGAGGCCCGCGCATGGCGCAGTTGGATTCCTGGTCCAAAAGGGAGCAGAAAACGTATGGGGCCCTTTTCGCTCAGGAGTTTCGTTGCCGAGCAATTGTCTAACCCCGACTAGCACCTAGGGTTAGGGTTACGAAAATGAGTTTTTTTACGGTGCCCGGAGAGGCCCGCGCATGGCGCAGTTGGATTCCTGGTCCAAAAGGGAGCAGAAAACGTATGGGGCCCTTTTCGCTCAGGAGTTTCGTTGCCGAACCATTGCAAATTGCCATACCCACATCTAGGGTTAGGGTTACGAAAATGAGTTTTTTTACGGTGCCCGGAGAGGCCCGCGCATGGCGCAGTTGGATTCCTGGTCCAAAAGGGAGCAGAAAACGTATGGGGCCCTTTTCGCTCAGGAGTTTCGTTGCCGAGCAATTGTCTAACCCCGACTAGCACCTAGGGTTAGGGTTACGAAAATGAGTTTTTTTACGGTGCCCGGAGAGGCCCGCGCATGGCGCAGTTGGATTCCTGGTCCAAAAGGGAGCAGAAAACGTATGGGGCCCTTTTCGCTCAGGAGTTTCGTTGCCGAACCATTGCAAATTGCCATACCCACATCTAGGGTTAGGGTTACGAAAATGAGGTTTTTTACGGTGCCCGGAGAGGCCCGCGCATGGCGCAGTTGGATTCCTGGTCCAAAAGGGAGCACAAAACGTATGGGGCCCTTTTCGCTCAGGAGTTTCGTTGCCGAACCATTGCAAATTGCCATACCCACATCTAGGGTTAGGGTTACGAAAATGAGTTTTTTTACGGTGCCCGGAGAGGCCCGCGCATGGCGCAGTTGGATTCCTGGTCCAAAAGGGAGCAGAAAACGTATGGGGCCCTTTTCGCTCAGGAGTTTCGTTGCCGAACCATTGCAAATTGCCATACCCACATCTAGGGTTAGGGTTACGAAAATGAGGTTTTTTACGGTGCCCGGAGAGGCCCGCGCATGGCGCAGTTGGATTCCTGGTCCAAAAGGGAGCAGAAAACGTATGGGGCCCTTTTCGCTCAGGAGTTTCGTTGCCGAACCATTGCAAATTGCCATACCCACATCTAGGGTTAGGGTTACGAAAATGAGGTTTTTTACGGTGCCCGGAGAGGCCCGCGCATGGCGCAGTTGGATTCCTGGTCCAAAAGGGAGCAGAAAACGTATGGGGCCCTTTTCGCTCAGGAGTTTCGTTGCCGAGCAATTGTCTAACCCCGACTAGCACCTAGGGTTAGGGTTACGAAAATGAGTTTTTTTACGGTGCCCGGAGAGGCCCGCGCATGGCGCAGTTGGATTCCTGGTCCAAAAGGGAGCAGAAAACGTATGGGGCCCTTTTCGCTCAGGAGTTTCGTTGCCGAACCATTGCAAATTGCCATACCCACATCTAGGGTTAGGGTTACGAAAATGAGGTTTTTTTACGGTGCCCGGAGAGGCCCGCGCATGGCGCAGTTGGATTCCTGGTCCAAAAGGGAGCAGAAAACGTATGGGGCCCTTTTCGCTCAGGAGTTTCGTTGCCGAACCATTGCAAATTGCCATACCCACATCTAGGGTTAGGGTTACGAAAATGAGGTTTTTTACGGTGCCCGGAGAGGCCCGCGCATGGCGCAGTTGGATTCCTGGTCCAAAAGGGAGCAGAAAACGTATGGGGCCCTTTTCGCTCAGGAGTTTCGTTGCCGAGCAATTGTCTAACCCCGACTAGCACCTAGGGTTAGGGTTACGAAAATGAGTTTTTTTACGGTGCCCGGAGAGGCCCGCGCATGGCGCAGTTGGATTCCTGGTCCAAAAGGGAGCAGAAAACGTATGGGGCCCTTTTCGCTCAGGAGTTTCGTTGCCGAACCATTGCAAATTGCCATACCCACATCTAGGGTTAGGGTTACGAAAATGAGTTTTTTTACGGTGCCCGGAGAGGCCCGCGCATGGCGCAGTTGGATTCCTGGTCCAAAAGGGAGCAGAAAACGTATGGGGCCCTTTTCGCTCAGGAGTTTCGTTGCCGAGCAATTGTCTAACCCCGACTAGCACCTAGGGTTAGGGTTACGAAAATGAGTTTTTTTACGGTGCCCGGAGAGGCCCGCGCATGGCGCAGTTGGATTCCTGGTCCAAAAGGGAGCAGAAAACGTATGGGGCCCTTTTCGCTCAGGAGTTTCGTTGCCGAACCATTGCAAATTGCCATACCCACATCTAGGGTTAGGGTTACGAAAATGAGGTTTTTTACGGTGCCCGGAGAGGCCCGCGCATGGCGCAGTTGGATTCCTGGTCCAAAAGGGAGCACAAAACGTATGGGGCCCTTTTCGCTCAGGAGTTTCGTTGCCGAACCATTGCAAATTGCCATACCCACATCTAGGGTTAGGGTTACGAAAATGAGTTTTTTTACGGTGCCCGGAGAGGCCCGCGCATGGCGCAGTTGGATTCCTGGTCCAAAAGGGAGCAGAAAACGTATGGGGCCCTTTTCGCTCAGGAGTTTCGTTGCCGAACCATTGCAAATTGCCATACCCACATCTAGGGTTAGGGTTACGAAAATGAGGTTTTTTACGGTGCCCGGAGAGGCCCGCGCATGGCGCAGTTGGATTCCTGGTCCAAAAGGGAGCAGAAAACGTATGGGGCCCTTTTCGCTCAGGAGTTTCGTTGCCGAACCATTGCAAATTGCCATACCCACATCTAGGGTTAGGGTTACGAAAATGAGGTTTTTTACGGTGCCCGGAGAGGCCCGCGCATGGCGCAGTTGGATTCCTGGTCCAAAAGGGAGCAGAAAACGTATGGGGCCCTTTTCGCTCAGGAGTTTCGTTGCCGAGCAATTGTCTAACCCCGACTAGCACCTAGGGTTAGGGTTACGAAAATGAGTTTTTTTACGGTGCCCGGAGAGGCCCGCGCATGGCGCAGTTGGATTCCTGGTCCAAAAGGGAGCAGAAAACGTATGGGGCCCTTTTCGCTCAGGAGTTTCGTTGCCGAACCATTGCAAATTGCCATACCCACATCTAGGGTTAGGGTTACGAAAATGAGTTTTTTTACGGTGCCCGGAGAGGCCCGCGCATGGCGCAGTTGGATTCCTGGTCCAAAAGGGAGCAGAAAACGTATGGGGCCCTTTTCGCTCAGGAGTTTCGTTGCCGAGCAATTGTCTAACCCCGACTAGCACCTAGGGTTAGGGTTACGAAAATGAGTTTTTTTACGGTGCCCGGAGAGGCCCGCGCATGGCGCAGTTGGATTCCTGGTCCAAAAGGGAGCAGAAAACGTATGGGGCCCTTTTCGCTCAGGAGTTTCGTTGCCGAACCATTGCAAATTGCCATACCCACATCTAGGGTTAGGGTTACGAAAATGAGGTTTTTTACGGTGCCCGGAGAGGCCCGCGCATGGCGCAGTTGGATTCCTGGTCCAAAAGGGAGCACAAAACGTATGGGGCCCTTTTCGCTCAGGAGTTTCGTTGCCGAACCATTGCAAATTGCCATACCCACATCTAGGGTTAGGGTTACGAAAATGAGGTTTTTTACGGTGCCCGGAGAGGCCCGCGCATGGCGCAGTTGGATTCCTGGTCCAAAAGGGAGCAGAAAACGTATGGGGCCCTTTTCGCTCAGGAGTTTCGTTGCCGAACCATTGCAAATTGCCATACCCACATCTAGGGTTAGGGTTACGAAAATGAGTTTTTTTACGGTGCCCGGAGAGGCCCGCGCATGGCGCAGTTGGATTCCTGGTCCAAAAGGGAGCAGAAAACGTATGGGGCCCTTTTCGCTCAGGAGTTTCGTTGCCGAGCAATTGTCTAACCCCGACTAGCACCTAGGGTTAGGGTTACGAAAATGAGTTTTTTTACGGTGCCCGGAGAGGCCCGCGCATGGCGCAGTTGGATTCCTGGTCCAAAAGGGAGCAGAAAACGTATGGGGCCCTTTTCGCTCAGGAGTTTCGTTGCCGAACCATTGCAAATTGCCATACCCACATCTAGGGTTAGGGTTACGAAAATGAGGTTTTTTACGGTGCCCGGAGAGGCCCGCGCATGGCGCAGTTGGATTCCTGGTCCAAAAGGGAGCAGAAAACGTATGGGGCCCTTTTCGCTCAGGAGTTTCGTTGCCGAACCATTGCAAATTGCCATACCCACATCTAGGGTTAGGGTTACGAAAATGAGGTTTTTTACGGTGCCCGGAGAGGCCCGCGCATGGCGCAGTTGGATTCCTGGTCCAAAATGGAGCAGAAAACGTATGGGGCCCTTTTCGCTCAGGAGTTTCGTTGCCGAGCAATTGTCTAACCCCGACTAGCACCTAGGGTTAGGGTTACGAAAATGAGTTTTTTTACGGTGCCCGGAGAGGCCCGCACATGGCGCAGTTGGATTCCTGGTCCAAAAGGGAGCAGAAAACGTATGGGGCCCTTTTCGCTCAGGAGTTTCGTTGCCGAACCATTGCAAATTGCCATACCCACATCTAGGGTTAGGGTTACGAAAATGAGGTTTTTTACGGTGCCCGGAGAGGCCCGCGCATGGCGCAGTTGGATTCCTGGTCCAAAAGGGAGCAGAAAACGTATGGGGCCCTTTTCGCTCAGGAGTTTCGTTGCCGAACCATTGCAAATTGCCATACCCACATCTAGGGTTAGGGTTACGAAAATGAGGTTTTTTACGGTGCCCGGAGAGGCCCGCGCATGGCGCAGTTGGATTCCTGGTCCAAAAGGGAGCAGAAAACGTATGGGGCCCTTTTCGCTCAGGAGTTTCGTTGCCGAGCAATTGTCTAACCCCGACTAGCACCTAGGGTTAGGGTTACGAAAATGAGTTTTTTTACGGTGCCCGGAGAGGCCCGCGCATGGCGCAGTTGGATTCCTGGTCCAAAAGGGAGCAGAAAACGTATGGGGCCCTTTTCGCTCAGGAGTTTCGTTGCCGAACCATTGCAAATTGCCATACCCACATCTAGGGTTAGGGTTACGAAAATGAGTTTTTTTACGGTGCCCGGAGAGGCCCGCGCATGGCGCAGTTGGATTCCTGGTCCAAAAGGGAGCAGAAAACGTATGGGGCCCTTTTCGCTCAGGAGTTTCGTTGCCGAGCAATTGTCTAACCCCGACTAGCACCTAGGGTTAGGGTTACGAAAATGAGTTTTTTTACGGTGCCCGGAGAGGCCCGCGCATGGCGCAGTTGGATTCCTGGTCCAAAAGGGAGCAGAAAACGTATGGGGCCCTTTTCGCTCAGGAGTTTCGTTGCCGAACCAATGCAAATTGCCATACCCACATCTAGGGTTAGGGTTACGAAAATGAGGTTTTTTACGGTGCCCGGAGAGGCCCGCGCATGGCGCAGTTGGATTCCTGGTCCAAAAGGGAGCAGAAAACGTATGGGGCCCTTTTCGCTCACGAGTTTCGTTGCCGAACCATTGCAAATTGCCATACCCACATCTAGGGTTAGGGTTACGAAAATGAGGTTTTTTACGGTGCCCGGAGAGGCCCGCGCATGGCGCAGTTGGATTCCTGGTCCAAAAGGGAGCAGAAAACGTATGGGGCCCTTTTCGCTCAGGAGTTTCGTTGCCGAGCAATTGTCTAACCCCGACTAGCACCTAGGGTTAGGGTTACGAAAATGAGTTTTTTTACGGTGCCCGGAGAGGCCCGCGCATGGCGCAGTTGGATTCCTGGTCCAAAAGGGAGCAGAAAACGTATGGGGCCCTTTTCGCTCAGGAGTTTCGTTGCCGAACCATTGCAAATTGCCATACCCACATCTAGGGTTAGGGTTACGAAAATGAGGTTTTTTACGGTGCCCGGAGAGGCCCGCGCATGGCGCAGTTGGATTCCTGGTCCAAAAGGGAGCAGAAAACGTATGGGGCCCTTTTCGCTCAGGAGTTTCGTTGCCGAACCATTGCAAATTGCCATACCCACATCTAGGGTTAGGGTTACGAAAATGAGGTTTTTTACGGTGCCCGGAGAGGCCCGCGCATGGCGCAGTTGGATTCCTGGTCCAAAAGGGAGCAGAAAACGTATGGGGCCCTTTTCGCTCAGGAGTTTCGTTGCCGAGCAATTGTCTAACCCCGACTAGCACCTAGGGTTAGGGTTACGAAAATGAGTTTTTTTACGGTGCCCGGAGAGGCCCGCGCATGGCGCAGTTGGATTCCTGGTCCAAAAGGGAGCAGAAAACGTATGGGGCCCTTTTCGCTCAGGAGTTTCGTTGCCGAACCATTGCAAATTGCCATACCCACATCTAGGGTTAGGGTTACGAAAATGAGGTTTTTTACGGTGCCCGGAGAGGCCCGCGCATGGCGCAGTTGGATTCCTGGTCCAAAAGGGAGCAGAAAACGTATGGGGCCCTTTTCGCTCAGGAGTTTCGTTGCCGAGCAATTGTCTAACCCCGACTAGCACCTAGGGTTAGGGTTACGAAAATGAGTTTTTTTACGGTGCCCGGAGAGGCCCGCGCATGGCGCAGTTGGATTCCTGGTCCAAAAGGGAGCAGAAAACGTATGGGGCCCTTTTCGCTCAGGAGTTTCGTTGCCGAACCATTGCAAATTGCCATACCCACATCTAGGGTTAGGGTTACGAAAATGAGGTTTTTTACGGTGCCCGGAGAGGCCCGCGCATGGCGCAGTTGGATTCCTGGTCCAAAAGGGAGCAGAAAACGTATGGGGCCCTTTTCGCTCACGAGTTTCGTTGCCGAACCATTGCAAATTGCCATACCCACATCTAGGGTTAGGGTTACGAAAATGAGGTTTTTTACGGTGCCCGGAGAGGCCCGCGCATGGCGCAGTTGGATTCCTGGTTCCTGGGGTGGAGTACTATGAGTGTGAAGTGGAATGGTTCAATAATAACAGGTAGTTTTCTATCAATATTCCTCCAAATGTACATGTGATGCAGTGAAATATGAATAGTTAGAAGGCTTTTATTCTGAAATGCTACATCAGTTTGTTGTAAAAGTTTCTGGGTGAACCCCCGGGGTGAGGTACTATGAGTCTGAAGTGGAATGGTTCAATAATAACAGGTAGTTTTCTATCAATATTCCTCCAAGTGTGCCAGGCCTTTTTGCATGGCAATTGTCTAACCCCGACTAGCACCTATACGGTGCCCGGAGAGGCCCGCGCATGGCGCAGTTGGATTCCTGGTCCAAAAGGGAGCAGAAAACGTATGGGGCCCTTTTCGCTCAGGAGTTTCGTTGCCGAACCATTGCAAATTGCCATACCCACATCTAGGGTTAGGGTTACGAAAATGAGGTTTTTTACGGTGCCCGGAGAGGCCCGCGCATGGCGCAGTTGGATTCCTGGTTCCTGGGGTGGAGTACTATGAGTGTGAAGTGGAATGGTTCAATAATAACAGGTAGTTTTCTATCAATATTCCTCCAAATGTACATGTGATGCAGTGAAATATGAATAGTTAGAAGGCTTTTATTCTGAAATGCTACATCAGTTTGTTGTAAAAGTTTCTGGGTGAACCCCCGGGGTGAGGTACTATGAGTCTGAAGTGGAATGGTTCAATAATAACAGGTAGTTTTCTATCAATATTCCTCCAAGTGTGCCAGGCCTTTTTGCATGGCAATTGTCTAACCCCGACTAGCACCTATACGGTGCCCGGAGAGGCCCGCGCATGGCGCAGTTGGATTCCTGGTCCAAAAGGGAGCAGAAAACGTATGGGGCCCTTTTCGCTCAGGAGTTTCGTTGCCGAACCATTGCAAATTGCCATACCCACATCTAGGGTTAGGGTTACGAAAATGAGGTTTTTTACGGTGCCCGGAGAGGCCCGCGCATGGCGCAGTTGGATTCCTGGTTCCTGGGGTGGAGTACTATGAGTGTGAAGTGGAATGGTTCAATAATAACAGGTAGTTTTCTATCAATATTCCTCCAAATGTACATGTGATGCAGTGAAATATGAATAGTTAGAAGGCTTTTATTCTGAAATGCTACATCAGTTTGTTGTAAAAGTTTCTGGGTGAACCCCCGGGGTGAGGTACTATGAGTCTGAAGTGGAATGGTTCAATAATAACAGGTAGTTTTCTATCAATATTCCTCCAAGTGTGCCAGGCCTTTTTGCATGGCAATTGTCTAACCCCGACTAGCACCTATACGGTGCCCGGAGAGGCCCGCGCATGGCGCAGTTGGATTCCTGGTCCAAAAGGGAGCAGAAAACGTATGGGGCCCTTTTCGCTCAGGAGTTTCGTTGCCGAACCATTGCAAATTGCCATACCCACATCTAGGGTTAGGGTTACGAAAATGAGGTTTTTTACGGTGCCCGGAGAGGCCCGCGCATGGCGCAGTTGGATTCCTGGTTCCTGGGGTGGAGTACTATGAGTGTGAAGTGGAATGGTTCAATAATAACAGGTAGTTTTCTATCAATATTCCTCCAAATGTACATGTGATGCAGTGAAATATGAATAGTTAGAAGGCTTTTATTCTGAAATGCTACATCAGTTTGTTGTAAAAGTTTCTGGGTGAACCCCCGGGGTGAGGTACTATGAGTCTGAAGTGGAATGGTTCAATAATAACAGGTAGTTTTCTATCAATATTCCTCCAAATGTGCCAGGCCTTTTTGCATGGCAATTGTCTAACCCCGACTAGCACCTATACGGTGCCCGGAGAGGCCCGCGCATGGCGCAGTTGGATTCCTGGTCCAAAAGGGAGCAGAAAACGTATGGGGCCCTTTTCGCTCAGGAGTTTCGTTGCCGAACCATTGCAAATTGCCATACCCACATCTAGGGTTAGGGTTACGAAAATGAGGTTTTTTACGGTGCCCGGAGAGGCCCGCGCATGGCGCAGTTGGATTCCTGGTTCCTGAGGTGGAGTACTATGAGTGTGAAGTGGAATGGTTCAATAATAACAGGTAGTTTTCTATCAATATTCCTCCAAATGTACATGTGATGCAGTGAAATATGAATAGTTAGAAGGCTTTTATTCTGAAATGCTACATCAGTTTGTTGTAAAAGTTTCTGGGTGAACCCCCGGGGTGAGGTACTATGAGTCTGAAGTGGAATGGTTCAATAATAACAGGTAGTTTTCTATCAATATTCCTCCAAATGTGCCAGGCCTTTTTGCATGGCAATTGTCTAACCCCGACTAGCACCTATACGGTGCCCGGAGAGGCCCGCGCATGGCGCAGTTGGATTCCTGCTCCAAAAGGGAGCAGAAAACGTATGGGGCCCTTTTCGCTAAGGAGTTTCGTTGCCGAACCATTGCAAATTGCCATACCCACATCTAGGGTTAGGGTTACGAAAATGAGGTTTTTTACGGTGCCCGGAGAGGCCCGCGCATGGCGCAGTTGGATTCCTGGTCCAAAAGGGAGCAGAAAACGTATGGGGCCCTTTTCGCTCAGGAGTTTCGTTGCCGAGCAATTGTCTAACCCCGACTAGCACCTAGGGTTAGGGTTACGAAAATTAGGTTTTTTACGGTGCCCGGAGAGGCCCGCGCATGGCGCAGTTGGATTCCTGGTCCAAAAGGGAGCAGAAAACGTATGGGGCCCTTTTCGCTCAGGAGTTTCGTTGCCGAACCATTGCAAATTGCCATACCCACATCTAGGGTTAGGGTTACGAAAATGAGGTTTTTTACGGTGCCCGGAGAGGCCCGCGCATGGCGCAGTTGGATTCCTGGTCCAAAAGGGAGCAGAAAACGTATGGGGCCCTTTTCGCTCAGGAGTTTCGTTGCCGAACCATTGCAAATTGCCATACCCACATCTAGGGTTAGGGTTACGAAAATGAGGTTTTTTACGGTGCCCGGAGAGGCCCGCGCATGGCGCAGTTGGATTCCTGGTCCAAAAGGGAGCAGAAAACGTATGGGGCCCTTTTCGCTCAGGAGTTTCGTTGCCGAACCATTGCAAATTGCCATACCCACATCTAGGGTTAGGGTTACGAAAATGAGGTTTTTTACGGTGCCCGGAGAGGCCCGCGCATGGCGCAGTTGGATTCCTGGTCCAAAAGGGAGCAGAAAACGTATGGGGCCCTTTTCGCTCAGGAGTTTCGTTGCCGAGCAATTGCAAATTGCCATACCCACATCTAGGGTTAGGGTTACGAAAATGAGTTTTTTTACGGTGCCCGGAGAGGCCCGCGCATGGCGCAGTTGGATTCCTGGTCCAAAAGGGAGCAGAAAACGTATGGGGCCCTTTTCGCTCAGGAGTTTCGTTGCCGAGCAATTGTCTAACCCCGACTAGCACCTAGGGTTAGGGTTACGAAAATGAGTTTTTTTACGGTGCCCGGAGAGGCCCGCGCATGGCGCAGTTGGATTCCTGGTCCAAAAGGGAGCAGAAAACGTATGGGGCCATTTTCGCTCAGGAGTTTCGTTGCCGAACCATTGCAAATTGCCATACCCACATCTAGGGTTAGGGTTACGAAAATGAGGTTTTTTACGGTGCCCGGAGAGGCCCGCGCATGGCGCAATTGGATTCCTGGTCCAAAAGGGAGCACAAAACGTATGGGGCCCTTTTCGCTCAGGAGTTTCGTTGCCGAACCATTGCAAATTGCCATACCCACATCTAGGGTTAGGGTTACGAAAATGAGGTTTTTTACGGTGCCCGGAGAGGCCTGCGCATGGCGCAGTTGGATTCCTGGTCCAAAAGGGAGCAGAAAACGTATGGGGCCCTTTTCGCTCAGGAGTTTCGTTGCCGAACCATTGCAAATTGCCATACCCACATCTAGGGTTAGGGTTACGAAAATGAGTTTTTTTACGGTGCCCGGAGAGGCCCGCGCATGGCGCAGTTGGATTCCTGGTCCAAAAGGGAGCAGAAAACGTATGGGGCCCTTTTCGCTCAGGAGTTTCGTTGCCGAGCAATTGTCTAACCCCGACTAGCACCTAGGGTTAGGGTTACGAAAATTAGGTTTTTTACGGTGCCCGGAGAGGCCCGCGCATGGCGCAGTTGGATTCCTGGTCCAAAAGGGAGCAGAAAACGTATGGGGCCCTTTTCGCTCAGGAGTTTCGTTGCCGAACCATTGCAAATTGCCATACCCACATCTAGGGTTAGGGTTACGAAAATGAGGTTTTTTACGGTGCCCGGAGAGGCCCGCGCATGGCGCAGTTGGATTCCTGGTCCAAAAGGGAGCAGAAAACGTATGGGGCCCTTTTCGCTCAGGAGTTTCGTTGCCGAACCATTGCAAATTGCCATACCCACATCTAGGGTTAGGGTTACGAAAATGAGGTTTTTTACGGTGCCCGGAGAGGCCCGCGCATGGCGCAGTTGGATTCCTGGTCCAAAAGGGAGCAGAAAACGTATGGGGCCCTTTTCGCTCAGGAGTTTCGTTGCCGAACCATTGCAAATTGCCATACCCACATCTAGGGTTAGGGTTACGAAAATGAGGTTTTTTACGGTGCCCGGAGAGGCCCGCGCATGGCGCAGTTGGATTCCTGGTCCAAAAGGGAGCAGAAAACGTATGGGGCCCTTTTCGCTCAGGAGTTTCGTTGCCGAGCAATTGCAAATTGCCATACCCACATCTAGGGTTAGGGTTACGAAAATGAGTTTTTTTACGGTGCCCGGAGAGGCCCGCGCATGGCGCAGTTGGATTCCTGGTCCAAAAGGGAGCAGAAAACGTATGGGGCCCTTTTCGCTCAGGAGTTTCGTTGCCGAGCAATTGTCTAACCCCGACTAGCACCTAGGGTTAGGGTTACGAAAATGAGTTTTTTTACGGTGCCCGGAGAGGCCCGCGCATGGCGCAGTTGGATTCCTGGTCCAAAAGGGAGCAGAAAACGTATGGGGCCATTTTCGCTCAGGAGTTTCGTTGCCGAACCATTGCAAATTGCCATACCCACATCTAGGGTTAGGGTTACGAAAATGAGGTTTTTTACGGTGCCCGGAGAGGCCCGCGCATGGCGCAATTGGATTCCTGGTCCAAAAGGGAGCACAAAACGTATGGGGCCCTTTTCGCTCAGGAGTTTCGTTGCCGAACCATTGCAAATTGCCATACCCACATCTAGGGTTAGGGTTACGAAAATGAGGTTTTTTACGGTGCCCGGAGAGGCCCGCGCATGGCGCAGTTGGATTCCTGGTCCAAAAGGGAGCAGAAAACGTATGGGGCCCTTTTCGCTCAGGAGTTTCGTTGCCGAACCATTGCAAATTGCCATACCCACATCTAGGGTTAGGGTTACGAAAATGAGTTTTTTTACGGTGCCCGGAGAGGCCCGCGCATGGCGCAGTTGGATTCCTGGTCCAAAAGGGAGCAGAAAACGTATGGGGCCCTTTTCGCTCAGGAGTTTCGTTGCCGAGCAATTGTCTAACCCCGACTAGCACCTAGGGTTAGGGTTACGAAAATGAGTTTTTTTACGGTGCCCGGAGAGGCCCGCGCATGGCGCAGTTGGATTCCTGGTCCAAAAGGGAGCAGAAAACGTATGGGGCCCTTTTCGCTCAGGAGTTTCGTTGCCGAACCATTGCAAATTGCCATACCCACATCTAGGGTTAGGGTTACGAAAATGAGGTTTTTTACGGTGCCCGGAGAGGCCCGCGCATGGCGCAGTTGGATTCCTGGTCCAAAAGGGAGCAGAAAACGTATGGGGCCCTTTTCGCTCAGGAGTTTCGTTGCCGAACCATTGCAAATTGCCATACCCACATCTAGGGTTAGGGTTACGAAAATGAGGTTTTTTACGGTGCCCGGAGAGGCCCGCGCATGGCGCAGTTGGATTCCTGGTCCAAAAGGGAGCAGAAAACGTATGGGGCCCTTTTCGCTCAGGAGTTTCGTTGCCGAACCATTGCAAATTGCCATACCCACATCTAGGGTTAGGGTTACGAAAATGAGGTTTTTTACGGTGCCCGGAGAGGCCCGCGCATGGCGCAGTTGGATTCCTGGTCCAAAAGGGAGCAGAAAACGTATGGGGCCCTTTTCGCTCAGGAGTTTCGTTGCCGAGCAATTGTCTAACCCCGACTAGCACCTAGGGTTAGGGTTACGAAAATGAGTTTTTTTACGGTGCCCGGAGAGGCCCGCGCATGGCGCAGTTGGATTCCTGGTCCAAAAGGGAGCAGAAAACGTATGGGGCCATTTTCGCTCAGGAGTTTCGTTGCCGAACCATTGCAAATTGCCATACCCACATCTAGGGTTAGGGTTACGAAAATGAGGTTTTTTACGGTGCCCGGAGAGGCCCGCGCATGGCGCAATTGGATTCCTGGTCCAAAAGGGAGCACAAAACGTATGGGGCCCTTTTCGCTCAGGAGTTTCGTTGCCGAACCATTGCAAATTGCCATACCCACATCTAGGGTTAGGGTTACGAAAATGAGGTTTTTTACGGTGCCCGGAGAGGCCTGCGCATGGCGCAGTTGGATTCCTGGTCCAAAAGGGAGCAGAAAACGTATGGGGCCCTTTTCGCTCAGGAGTTTCGTTGCCGAACCATTGCAAATTGCCATACCCACATCTAGGGTTAGGGTTACGAAAATGAGTTTTTTTACGGTGCCCGGAGAGGCCCGCGCATGGCGCAGTTGGATTCCTGGTCCAAAAGGGAGCAGAAAACGTATGGGGCCCTTTTCGCTCAGGAGTTTCGTTGCCGAGCAATTGTCTAACCCCGACTAGCACCTAGGGTTAGGGTTACGAAAATTAGGTTTTTTACGGTGCCCGGAGAGGCCCGCGCATGGCGCAGTTGGATTCCTGGTCCAAAAGGGAGCAGAAAACGTATGGGGCCCTTTTCGCTCAGGAGTTTCGTTGCCGAACCATTGCAAATTGCCATACCCACATCTAGGGTTAGGGTTACGAAAATGAGGTTTTTTACGGTGCCCGGAGAGGCCCGCGCATGGCGCAGTTGGATTCCTGGTCCAAAAGGGAGCAGAAAACGTATGGGGCCCTTTTCGCTCAGGAGTTTCGTTGCCGAACCATTGCAAATTGCCATACCCACATCTAGGGTTAGGGTTACGAAAATGAGGTTTTTTACGGTGCCCGGAGAGGCCCGCGCATGGCGCAGTTGGATTCCTGGTCCAAAAGGGAGCAGAAAACGTATGGGGCCCTTTTCGCTCAGGAGTTTCGTTGCCGAACCATTGCAAATTGCCATACCCACATCTAGGGTTAGGGTTACGAAAATGAGGTTTTTTACGGTGCCCGGAGAGGCCCGCGCATGGCGCAGTTGGATTCCTGGTCCAAAAGGGAGCAGAAAACGTATGGGGCCCTTTTCGCTCAGGAGTTTCGTTGCCGAGCAATTGCAAATTGCCATACCCACATCTAGGGTTAGGGTTACGAAAATGAGTTTTTTTACGGTGCCCGGAGAGGCCCGCGCATGGCGCAGTTGGATTCCTGGTCCAAAAGGGAGCAGAAAACGTATGGGGCCCTTTTCGCTCAGGAGTTTCGTTGCCGAGCAATTGTCTAACCCCGACTAGCACCTAGGGTTAGGGTTACGAAAATGAGTTTTTTTACGGTGCCCGGAGAGGCCCGCGCATGGCGCAGTTGGATTCCTGGTCCAAAAGGGAGCAGAAAACGTATGGGGCCATTTTCGCTCAGGAGTTTCGTTGCCGAACCATTGCAAATTGCCATACCCACATCTAGGGTTAGGGTTACGAAAATGAGGTTTTTTACGGTGCCCGGAGAGGCCCGCGCATGGCGCAATTGGATTCCTGGTCCAAAAGGGAGCACAAAACGTATGGGGCCCTTTTCGCTCAGGAGTTTCGTTGCCGAACCATTGCAAATTGCCATACCCACATCTAGGGTTAGGGTTACGAAAATGAGGTTTTTTACGGTGCCCGGAGAGGCCCGCGCATGGCGCAGTTGGATTCCTGGTCCAAAAGGGAGCAGAAAACGTATGGGGCCCTTTTCGCTCAGGAGTTTCGTTGCCGAACCATTGCAAATTGCCATACCCACATCTAGGGTTAGGGTTACGAAAATGAGTTTTTTTACGGTGCCCGGAGAGGCCCGCGCATGGCGCAGTTGGATTCCTGGTCCAAAAGGGAGCAGAAAACGTATGGGGCCCTTTTCGCTCAGGAGTTTCGTTGCCGAGCAATTGTCTAACCCCGACTAGCACCTAGGGTTAGGGTTACGAAAATGAGTTTTTTTACGGTGCCCGGAGAGGCCCGCGCATGGCGCAGTTGGATTCCTGGTCCAAAAGGGAGCAGAAAACGTATGGGGCCCTTTTCGCTCAGGAGTTTCGTTGCCGAACCATTGCAAATTGCCATACCCACATCTAGGGTTAGGGTTACGAAAATGAGGTTTTTTACGGTGCCCGGAGAGGCCCGCGCATGGCGCAGTTGGATTCCTGGTCCAAAAGGGAGCAGAAAACGTATGGGGCCCTTTTCGCTCAGGAGTTTCGTTGCCGAACCATTGCAAATTGCCATACCCACATCTAGGGTTAGGGTTACGAAAATGAGGTTTTTTACGGTGCCCGGAGAGGCCCGCGCATGGCGCAGTTGGATTCCTGGTCCAAAAGGGAGCAGAAAACGTATGGGGCCCTTTTCGCTCAGGAGTTTCGTTGCCGAGCAATTGTCTAACCCCGACTAGCACCTAGGGTTAGGGTTACGAAAATGAGTTTTTTTACGGTGCCCGGAGAGGCCCGCGCATGGCGCAGTTGGATTCCTGGTCCAAAAGGGAGCAGAAAACGTATGGGGCCCTTTTCGCTCAGGAGTTTCGTTGCCGAACCATTGCAAATTGCCATACCCACATCTAGGGTTAGGGTTACGAAAATGAGGTTTTTTACGGTGCCCGGAGAGGCCCGCGCATGGCGCAGTTGGATTCCTGGTCCAAAAGGGAGCAGAAAACGTATGGGGCCCTTTTCGCTCAGGAGTTTCGTTGCCGAGCAATTGCAAATTGCCATACCCACATCTAGGGTTAGGGTTACGAAAATGAGTTTTTTTACGGTGCCCGGAGAGGCCCGCGCATGGCGCAGTTGGATTCCTGGTCCAAAAGGGAGCAGAAAACGTATGGGGCCCTTTTCGCTCAGGAGTTTCGTTGCCGAGCAATTGTCTAACCCCGACTAGCACCTAGGGTTAGGGTTACGAAAATGAGTTTTTTTACGGTGCCCGGAGAGGCCCGCGCATGGCGCAGTTGGATTCCTGGTCCAAAAGGGAGCAGAAAACGTATGGGGCCCTTTTCGCTCAGGAGTTTCGTTGCCGAACCATTGCAAATTGCCATACCCACATCTAGGGTTAGGGTTACGAAAATGAGGTTTTTTACGGTGCCCGGAGAGGCCCGCGCATGGCGCAATTGGATTCCTGGTCCAAAAGGGAGCACAAAACGTATGGGGCCCTTTTCGCTCAGGAGTTTCGTTGCCGAACCATTGCAAATTGCCATACCCACATCTAGGGTTAGGGTTACGAAAATGAGGTTTGTTACGGTGCCCGGAGAGGCCCGCGCATGGCGCAGTTGGATTCCTGGTCCAAAAGGGAGCAGAAAACGTATGGGGCCCTTTTCGCTCAGGAGTTTCGTTGCCGAACCATTGCAAATTGCCATACCCACATCTAGGGTTAGGGTTACGAAAATGAGTTTTTTTACGGTGCCCGGAGAGGCCCGCGCATGGCGCAGTTGGATTCCTGGTCCAAAAGGGAGCAGAAAACGTATGGGGCCCTTTTCGCTCAGGAGTTTCGTTGCCGAGCAATTGTCTAACCCCGACTAGCACCTAGGGTTAGGGTTACGAAAATGAGTTTTTTTACGGTGCCCGGAGAGGCCCGCGCATGGCGCAGTTGGATTCCTGGTCCAAAAGGGAGCAGAAAACGTATGGGGCCCTTTTCGCTCAGGAGTTTCGTTGCCGAACCATTGCAAATTGCCATACCCACATCTAGGGTTAGGGTTACGAAAATGAGGTTTTTTACGGTGCCCGGAGAGGCCCGCGCATGGCGCAGTTGGATTCCTGGTCCAAAAGGGAGCAGAAAACGTATGGGGCCCTTTTCGCTCAGGAGTTTCGTTGCCGAACCATTGCAAATTGCCATACCCACATCTAGGGTTAGGGTTACGAAAATGAGTTTTTTTACGGTGCCCGGAGAGGCCCGCGCATGGCGCAGTTGGATTCCTGGTCCAAAAGGGAGCAGAAAACGTATGGGGCCCTTTTCGCTCAGGAGTTTCGTTGCCGAGCAATTGTCTAACCCCGACTAGCACCTAGGGTTAGGGTTACGAAAATGAGTTTTTTTACGGTGCCCGGAGAGGCCCGCGCATGGCGCAGTTGGATTCCTGGTCCAAAAGGGAGCAGAAAACGTATGGGGCCCTTTTCGCTCAGGAGTTTCGTTGCCGAACCATTGCAAATTGCCATACCCACATCTAGGGTTAGGGTTACGAAAATGAGGTTTTTTACGGTGCCCGGAGAGGCCCGCGCATGGCGCAGTTGGATTCCTGGTCCAAAAGGGAGCAGAAAACGTATGGGGCCCTTTTCGCTCAGGAGTTTCGTTGCCGAACCATTGCAAATTGCCATACCCACATCTAGGGTTAGGGTTACGAAAATTAGGTTTTTTACGGTGCCCGGAGAGGCCCGCGCATGGCGCAGTTGGATTCCTGGTCCAAAAGGGAGCAGAAAACGTATGGGGCCCTTTTCGCTCAGGAGTTTCGTTGCCGAACCATTGCAAATTGCCATACCCACATCTAGGGTTAGGGTTACGAAAATGAGGTTTTTTACGGTGCCCGGAGAGGCCCGCGCATGGCGCAGTTGGATTCCTGGTCCAAAAGGGAGCAGAAAACGTATGGGGCCCTTTTCGCTCAGGAGTTTCGTTGCCGAGCAATTGCAAATTGCCATACCCACATCTAGGGTTAGGGTTACGAAAATGAGTTTTTTTACGGTGCCCGGAGAGGCCCGCGCATGGCGCAGTTGGATTCCTGGTCCAAAAGGGAGCAGAAAACGTATGGGGCCCTTTTCGCTCAGGAGTTTCGTTGCCGAGCAATTGTCTAACCCCGACTAGCACCTAGGGTTAGGGTTACGAAAATGAGTTTTTTTACGGTGCCCGGAGAGGCCCGCGCATGGCGCAGTTGGATTCCTGGTCCAAAAGGGAGCAGAAAACGTATGGGGCCCTTTTCGCTCAGGAGTTTCGTTGCCGAACCATTGCAAATTGCCATACCCACATCTAGGGTTAGGGTTACGAAAATGAGGTTTTTTACGGTGCCCGGAGAGGCCCGCGCATGGCGCAATTGGATTCCTGGTCCAAAAGGGAGCACAAAACGTATGGGGCCCTTTTCGCTCAGGAGTTTCGTTGCCGAACCATTGCAAATTGCCATACCCACATCTAGGGTTAGGGTTACGAAAATGAGGTTTTTTACGGTGCCCGGAGAGGCCCGCGCATGGCGCAGTTGGATTCCTGGTCCAAAAGGGAGCAGAAAACGTATGGGGCCCTTTTCGCTCAGGAGTTTCGTTGCCGAACCATTGCAAATTGCCATACCCACATCTAGGGTTAGGGTTACGAAAATGAGTTTTTTTACGGTGCCCGGAGAGGCCCGCGCATGGCGCAGTTGGATTCCTGGTCCAAAAGGGAGCAGAAAACGTATGGGGCCCTTTTCGCTCAGGAGTTTCGTTGCCGAGCAATTGTCTAACCCCGACTAGCACCTAGGGTTAGGGTTACGAAAATGAGTTTTTTTACGGTGCCCGGAGAGGCCCGCGCATGGCGCAGTTGGATTCCTGGTCCAAAAGGGAGCAGAAAACGTATGGGGCCCTTTTCGCTCAGGAGTTTCGTTGCCGAACCATTGCAAATTGCCATACCCACATCTAGGGTTAGGGTTACGAAAATGAGGTTTTTTACGGTGCCCGGAGAGGCCCGCGCATGGCGCAGTTGGATTCCTGGTCCAAAAGGGAGCAGAAAACGTATGGGGCCCTTTTCGCTCAGGAGTTTCGTTGCCGAACCATTGCAAATTGCCATACCCACATCTAGGGTTAGGGTTACGAAAATGAGTTTTTTTACGGTGCCCGGAGAGGCCCGCGCATGGCGCAGTTGGATTCCTGGTCCAAAAGGGAGCAGAAAACGTATGGGGCCCTTTTCGCTCAGGAGTTTCGTTGCCGAGCAATTGTCTAACCCCGACTAGCACCTAGGGTTAGGGTTACGAAAATGAGTTTTTTTACGGTGCCCGGAGAGGCCCGCGCATGGCGCAGTTGGATTCCTGGTCCAAAAGGGAGCAGAAAACGTATGGGGCCCTTTTCGCTCAGGAGTTTCGTTGCCGAACCATTGCAAATTGCCATACCCACATCTAGGGTTAGGGTTACGAAAATGAGGTTTTTTACGGTGCCCGGAGAGGCCCGCGCATGGCGCAGTTGGATTCCTGGTCCAAAAGGGAGCAGAAAACGTATGGGGCCCTTTTCGCTCAGGAGTTTCGTTGCCGAACCATTGCAAATTGCCATACCCACATCTAGGGTTAGGGTTACGAAAATTAGGTTTTTTACGGTGCCCGGAGAGGCCCGCGCATGGCGCAGTTGGATTCCTGGTCCAAAAGGGAGCAGAAAACGTATGGGGCCCTTTTCGCTCAGGAGTTTCGTTGCCGAGCAATTGTCTAACCCCGACTAGCACCTAGGGTTAGGGTTACGAAAATGAGTTTTTTTACGGTGCCCGGAGAGGCCCGCGCATGGCGCAGTTGGATTCCTGGTCCAAAAGGGAGCAGAAAATGTATGGGGCCCTTTTCGCTCAGGAGTTTCGTTGCCGAACCATTGCAAATTGCCATACCCACATCTAGGGTTAGGGTTACGAAAATGAGTTTTTTTACGGTGCCCGGAGAGGCCCGCGCATGGCGCAGTTGGATTCCTGGTCCAAAAGGGAGCAGAAAACGTATGGGGCCCTTTTCGCTCAGGAGTTTCGTTGCCGAGCAATTGTCTAACCCCGACTAGCACCTAGGGTTAGGGTTACGAAAATGAGTTTTTTTACGGTGCCCGGAGAGGCCCGCGCATGGCGCAGTTGGATTCCTGGTCCAAAAGGGAGCAGAAAACGTATGGGGCCCTTTTCGCTCAGGAGTTTCGTTGCCGAACCATTGCAAATTGCCATACCCACATCTAGGGTTAGGGTTACGAAAATGAGGTTTTTTACGGTGCCCGGAGAGGCCCGCGCATGGCGCAGTTGGATTCCTGGTCCAAAAGGGAGCAGAAAACGTATGGGGCCCTTTTCGCTCACGAGTTTCGTTGCCGAACCATTGCAAATTGCCATACCCACATCTAGGGTTAGGGTTACGAAAATGAGGTTTTTTACGGTGCCCGGAGAGGCCCGCGCATGGCGCAGTTGGATTCCTGGTTCCTGGGGTGGAGTACTATGAGTGTGAAGTGGAATGGTTCAATAATAACAGGTAGTTTTCTATCAATATTCCTCCAAATGTACATGTGATGCAGTGAAATATGAATAGTTAGAAGGCTTTTATTCTGAAATGCTACATCAGTTTGTTGTAAAAGTTTCTGGGTGAACCCCCGGGGTGAGGTACTATGAGTCTGAAGTGGAATGGTTCAATAATAACAGGTAGTTTTCTATCAATATTCCTCCAAGTGTGCCAGGCCTTTTTGCATGGCAATTGTCTAACCCCGACTAGCACCTATACGGTGCCCGGAGAGGCCCGCGCATGGCGCAGTTGGATTCCTGGTCCAAAAGGGAGCAGAAAACGTATGGGGCCCTTTTCGCTCAGGAGTTTCGTTGCCGAACCATTGCAAATTGCCATACCCACATCTAGGGTTAGGGTTACGAAAATGAGGTTTTTTACGGTGCCCGGAGAGGCCCGCGCATGGCGCAGTTGGATTCCTGGTTCCTGGGGTGGAGTACTATGAGTGTGAAGTGGAATGGTTCAATAATAACAGGTAGTTTTCTATCAATATTCCTCCAAATGTACATGTGATGCAGTGAAATATGAATAGTTAGAAGGCTTTTATTCTGAAATGCTACATCAGTTTGTTGTAAAAGTTTCTGGGTGAACCCCCGGGGTGAGGTACTATGAGTCTGAAGTGGAATGGTTCAATAATAACAGGTAGTTTTCTATCAATATTCCTCCAAATGTGCCAGGCCTTTTTGCATGGCAATTGTCTAACCCCGACTAGCACCTATACGGTGCCCGGAGAGGCCTGCGCATGGCGCAGTTGGATTCCTGGTCCAAAAGGGAGCAGAAAACGTATGGGGCCCTTTTCGCTCAGGAGTTTCGTTGCCGAACCATTGCAAATTGCCATACCCACATCTAGGGTTAGGGTTACGAAAATGAGGTTTTTTACGGTGCCCGGAGAGGCCCGCGCATGGCGCAGTTGGATTCCTGGTTCCTGAGGTGGAGTACTATGAGTGTGAAGTGGAATGGTTCAATAATAACAGGTAGTTTTCTATCAATATTCCTCCAAATGTACATGTGATGCAGTGAAATATGAATAGTTAGAAGGCTTTTATTCTGAAATGCTACATCAGTTTGTTGTAAAAGTTTCTGGGTGAACCCCCGGGGTGAGGTACTATGAGTCTGAAGTGGAATGGTTCAATAATAACAGGTAGTTTTCTATCAATATTCCTCCAAATGTGCCAGGCCTTTTTGCATGGCAATTGTCTAACCCCGACTAGCACCTATACGGTGCCCGGAGAGGCCCGCGCATGGCGCAGTTGGATTCCTGGTCCAAAAGGGAGCAGAAAACGTATGGGGCCCTTTTCGCTAAGGAGTTTCGTTGCCGAACCATTGCAAATTGCCATACCCACATCTAGGGTTAGGGTTACGAAAATGAGGTTTTTTACGGTGCCCGGAGAGGCCCGCGCATGGCGCAGTTGGATTCCTGGTCCAAAAGGGAGCAGAAAACGTATGGGGCCCTTTTCGCTCAGGAGTTTCGTTGCCGAGCAATTGTCTAACCCCGACTAGCACCTAGGGTTAGGGTTACGAAAATTAGGTTTTTTACGGTGCCCGGAGAGGCCCGCGCATGGCGCAGTTGGATTCCTGGTCCAAAAGGGAGCAGAAAACGTATGGGGCCCTTTTCGCTCAGGAGTTTCGTTGCCGAACCATTGCAAATTGCCATACCCACATCTAGGGTTAGGGTTACGAAAATGAGGTTTTTTACGGTGCCCGGAGAGGCCCGCGCATGGCGCAGTTGGATTCCTGGTCCAAAAGGGAGCAGAAAACGTATGGGGCCCTTTTCGCTCAGGAGTTTCGTTGCCGAGCAATTGTCTAACCCCGACTAGCACCTAGGGTTAGGGTTACGAAAATTAGGTTTTTTACGGTGCCCGGAGAGGCCCGCGCATGGCGCAGTTGGATTCCTGGTCCAAAAGGGAGCAGAAAACGTATGGGGCCCTTTTCGCTCAGGAGTTTCGTTGCCGAGCAATTGTCTAACCCCGACTAGCACCTAGGGTTAGGGTTACGAAAACTAGGTTTTTTACGGTGCCCGGAGAGGCCCGCGCATGGCGCAGTTGGATTTCTGGTCCAAAAGGGAGCAGAAAACGTATGGGGCCCTTTTCGCTCAGGAGTTTCGTTGCCGAACCATTGCAAATTGCCATACCCACATCTAGGGTTAGGGTTACGAAAATGAGGTTTTTCACGGTGCCCGGAGAGGCCCGCGCATGGCGCAGTTGGATTCCTGGTCCAAAAGGGAGCAGAAAACGTATGGGGCCCTTTTCGCTCAGGAGTTTCGTTGCCGAACCATTGCAAATTGCCATACCCACATCTAGGGTTAGGGTTACGAAAATGAGGTTTTTTACGGTGTCCGGAGAGGCCCGCGCATGGCGCAGTTGGATTCCTGGTCCAAAAGGGAGCAGAAAACATATGGGGCCCTTTTCGCTCAGGAGTTTCGTTGCCGAGCAATTGTCTAACCCCGACTAGCACCTAGGGTTAGGGTTACGAAAATGAGTTTTTTTACGGTGCCCGGAGAGGCCCGCGCATGGCGCAGTTGGATTCCTGGTCCAAAAGGGAGCAGAAAACGTATGGGGCCCTTTTCGCTCAGGAGTTTCGTTGCCGAATCATTGCAAATTGCCATACCCACATCTAGGGTTAGGGTTACGAAAATTAGGTTTTTTACGGTGCCCGGAGAGGCCCGCGCATGGCGCAGTTGGATTCCTGGTCCAAAAGGGAGCAGAAAACGTATGGGGCCCTTTTCGCTCAGGAGTTTCGTTGCCGAACCATTGCAAATTGCCATACCCACATCTAGGGTTAGGGTTACGAAAATGAGGTTTTTTACGGTGCCCGGAGAGGCCCGCGCATGGCGCAGTTGGATTCCTGGTCCAAAAGGGAGCAGAAAACGTATGGGGCCCTTTTCGCTCAGGAGTTTCGTTGCCGAGCAATTGTCTAACCCCGACTAGCACCTAGGGTTAGGGTTACGAAAATTAGGTTTTTTACGGTGCCCGGAGAGGCCCGCGCATGGCGCAGTTGGATTCCTGGTCCAAAAGGGAGCAGAAAACGTATGGGGCCCTTTTCGCTCAGGAGTTTCGTTGCCGAGCAATTGTCTAACCCCGACTAGCACCTAGGGTTAGGGTTACGAAAACTAGGTTTTTTACGGTGCCCGGAGAGGCCCGCGCATGGCGCAGTTGGATTCCTGGTCCAAAAGGGAGCAGAAAACGTATGGGGCCCTTTTCGCTCAGGAGTTTCGTTGCCGAACCATTGCAAATTGCCATACCCACATCTAGGGTTAGGGTTACGAAAATGAGGTTTTTCACGGTGCCCGGAGAGGCCCGCGC
>NW_028151432.1:0-49924 GCF_964638095.1 Poromitra crassiceps
AAGGCTGAATACCGCACTGAGTCAATGCGGTCTTAGCCTCTCTGGTCTCAACACTCTGTCTGATTTGGATTTTTTTTTTTTTTTTTCCAAAATCAGACTTGACACAGAGAGGCTGAATACCGCACTGAGTCATGCGGTCTTAGCCTCTCTGGTGTCAACACTCTGTCTGATTTGGATTTTTTTTTTTTTTTTTTCCAAAATCAGACTTGACACCAGAGAGGCTGAATACCGCACTGAGTCAATGCGGTCTTAGCCTCTCTGGTCTCAACACTCTGTCTGATTTTGGATTTTTTTTTTTTTTTTTCCAAAATCAGACTTGACACCAGAGAGGCTGAATACCGCACTGAGTCAATGCGGTCTTAGCCTCTCTGGTCTCAACACTCTGTCTGATTTTGGATTTTTTTTTTTTTTTTTCCAAAATCAGACTTGACACCAGAGAGGCTGAATACCGCACTGAGTCAATGCGGTCTTAGCCTCTCTGGTGTCAACACTCTGTCTGATTTTGGATTTTTTTTTTTTTTTTTTCCAAAATCAGACTTGACACCAGAGAGGCTGAATACCGCACTGAGACAATGCGGTCTTAGCCTCTCTGGTCTCAACACTCTGTCTGATTTTGGATTTTTTTTTTTTTTTTTTCCAAAATCAGACTTGACACCAGAGAGGCTGAATACCGCACTGAGTCAATGCGGTCTTAGCCTCTCTGGTGTCAACACTCTGTCTGATTTTGGATTATTATTTTTTTTTCCAAAATCAGACTTGACACCAGAGAGGCTGAATACCGCACTGAGTCAATGCGGTCTTAGCCTCTCTGGTGTCAACACTCTGTCTGATTTTTGATTTTTTTTTTTTTTTTCCAAAATCAGACTTGACACCAGAGAGGCTGAATACCGCACTGAGTCAATGCGGTCTTAGCCTCTCTGGTCTCAACACTCTGTCTGATTTTGGATTTTTTTTTTTTTTTTTCCCAAAATCAGACTTGACACCAGAGAGGCTGAATACCGCACTGAGTCAATGCGGTCTTAGCCTCTCTGGTGTCAACACTCTGTCTGATTTTGGATTTTTTTTTTTTTTTTCCAAAATCAGACTTGACACCAGAGAGGCTGAATACCGCACTGAGTCAATGCGGTCTTAGCCTCTCTGGTGTCAACACTCTGTCTGATTTTGATTTTTTTTTTTTTTTTCCAAAATCAGACTTGACACCAGAGAGGCTGAATACCGCACTGAGTCAATGCGGTCTTAGCCTCTCTGGTCTCAACACTCTGTCTGATTTTGGATTTTTTTTTTTTTTTTCCAAAATGAGACTTGACACCAGAGAGGCTGAATACCGCACTGAGTCAATGCGGTCTTAGCCTCTCTGGTGTCAACACTCTGTCTGATTTTGGATTTTTTTTTTTTTTTCCAAAATCAGACTTGACACCAGAGAGGCTGAATACCGCACTGAGTCAATGCGGTCTTAGCCTCTCTGGTCTCAACACTCTGTCTGATTTTGGATTTTTTTTTTTTTTTTCCCAAAATCAGACTTGACACCAGAGAGGCTGAATACCGCACTGAGTCAATGCGGTCTTAGCCTCTCTGGTCTCAACACTCTGTCTGATTTTGGATTTTTTTTTTTTTTTTCCCAAAATCAGACTTGACACCAGAGAGGCTGAATACCGCACTGAGTCAATGCGGTCTTAGCCTCTCTGGTGTCAACACTCTGTCTGATTTTGGATTTTTTTTTTTTTTTCCAAAATCAGACTTGACACCAGAGAGGCTGAATACCGCACTGAGTCAATGCGGTCTTAGCCTCTCTGGTGTCAACACTCTGTCTGATTTTGGATTTTTTTTTTTTTTTTTCCAAAATCAGACTTGACACCAGAGAGGCTGAATACCGCACTGAGTCAATGCGGTCTTAGCCTCTCTGGTGTCAACACTCTGTCTGATTTTGGATTTTTTTTTTTTTTTCAAAATCAGACTTGACACCAGAGAGGCTGAATACCGCACTGAGTCAATGCGGTCTTAGCCTCTCTGGTGTCAACACTCTGTCTGATTTTGGATTTTTTTTTTTTTTTTCCAAAATCAGACTTGACACCAGAGAGGCTGAATACCGCACTGAGTCAATGCGGTCTTAGCCTCTCTGGTCTCAACACTCTGTCTGATTTTGGATTTTTTTTTTTTTTTCCAAAATGAGACTTGACACCAGAGAGGCTGAATACCGCACTGAGTCAATGCGGTCTTAGCCTCTCTGGTGTCAACACTCTGTCTGATTTTGGATTTTTTTTTTTTTTCAAAATCAGACTTGACACCAGAGAGGCTGAATACCGCACTGAGTCAATGCGGTCTTAGCCTCTCTGGTGTCAAGTCTGATTTTGGAAAAAAAAAAAAAAAATCCAAAATCAGACAGAGTGTTGACACCAGAGAGGCTAAGACCGCATTGACTCAGTGCGGTATTCAGCCTCTCTGGTGTCAAGTCTGATTTTGAAAAAAAAAAAAAATCCAAAATCAGACAGAGTGTTGACACCAGAGAGGCTGAATACCGCACTGAGTCAATGCGGTCTTAGCCTCTCTGGTGTCAACACTCTGTCTGATTTTGGATTTTTTTTTTTTTTTTCCAAAATCAGACTTGACACCAGAGAGGCTGAATACCGCACTGAGTCAATGCGGTCTTAGCCTCTCTGGTCGTCAACACTCTGTCTGATTTTGGATTTTTTTTTTTTTTTTCCAAAATCAGACTTGACACCAGAGAGGCTGAATACCGCACTGAGTCAATGCGGTCTTAGCCTCTCTGGTGTCAACACTCTGTCTGATTTTGGATTTTTTTTTTTTTTTTCCAAAATCAGACTTGACACCAGAGAGGCTGAATACCGCACTGAGTCAATGCGGTCTTAGCCTCTCTGGTGTCAACACTCTGTCTGATTTTGGATTTTTTTTTTTTTTTTCCCAAAATCAGACTTGACACCAGAGAGGCTGAATACCGCACTGAGTCAATGCGGTCTTAGCCTCTCTGGTGTCAACACTCTGTCTGATTTTGGATTTTTTTTTTTTTTTTTCCAAAATCAGACTTGACACCAGAGAGGCTGAATACCGCACTGAGTCAATGCGGTCTTAGCCTCTCTGGTCTCAACACTCTGTCTGATTTTGGATTTTTTTTTTTTTTTCCCAAAATCAGACTTGACACCAGAGAGGCTGAATACCGCACTGAGTCAATGCGGTCTTAGCCTCTCTGGTGTCAACACTCTGTCTGATTTTGGATTTTTTTTTTTTTTTCCAAAATCAGACTTGACACCAGAGAGGCTGAATACCGCACTGAGTCAATGCGGTCTTAGCCTCTCTGGTGTCAACACTCTGTCTGATTTTGGATTTTTTTTTTTTTTTTTCAAAATCAGACTTGACACCAGAGAGGCTGAATACCGCACTGAGTCAATGCGGTCTTAGCCTCTCTGGTCTCAACACTCTGTCTGATTTTGGATTATTATTTTTTTTTTCCCAAAATCAGACTTGACACCAGAGAGGCTGAATACCGCACTGAGTCAATGCGGTCTTAGCCGCTCTGGTGTCAACACTCTGTCTGATTTTGGATTTTT
This sequence comes from Poromitra crassiceps, assembly GCF_964638095.1. Lineage (NCBI taxonomy): Eukaryota > Metazoa > Chordata > Actinopteri > Beryciformes > Melamphaidae > Poromitra > Poromitra crassiceps. The sequence goes on from NW_028151432.1 coordinate 3,564, forward strand.
TTTTTTTTTTTCCAAAATCAGACTTGACACCAGAGAGGCTGAATACCGCACTGAGTCAATGCGGTCTTAGCCTCTCTGGTCTCAACACTCTGTCTGATTTTGGATTTTTTTTTTTTTTTCCAAAATGAGACTTGACACCAGAGAGGCTGAATACCGCACTGAGTCAATGCGGTCTTAGCCTCTCTGGTGTCAACACTCTGTCTGATTTTGGATTTTTTTTTTTTTTTTCAAAAATCAGACTTGACACCAGAGAGGCTGAATACCGCACTGAGTCAATGCGGTCTTAGCCTCTCTGGTCTCAACACTCTGTCTGATTTTGGATTTTTTTTTTTTTTTTCCAAAATCAGACTTGACACCAGAGAGGATGAATACCGCACTGAGTCAATGCGGTCTGGTCTCAACACTGTGTCTGATTTTTGATTTTTTTTTTTTTTCCAAAATGAGACTTGACACCAGAGAGGCTGAATACCGCACTGAGTCAATGCGGTCTTAGCCTCTCTGGTCTCAACACTCTGTCTGATTTTGGATTTTTTTTTTTTTTTTCCAAAATGAGACTTGACACCAGAGAGGCTGAATACCGCACTGAGTCAATGCGGTCTTAGCCTCTCTGGTGTCAACACTCTGTCTGATTTTGGATTTTTTTTTTTTTTTCCAAAATCAGACTTGACACCAGAGAGGCTGAATACCGCACTGAGTCAATGCGGTCTTAGCCTCTCTGGTGTCAACACTCTGTCTGATTTTGGATTTTTTTTTTTTTTTCCCAAAATCAGACTTGACACCAGAGAGGCTGAATACCGCACTGAGTCAATGCGGTCTTAGCCTCTCTGGTCTCAACACTGTCTGATTTTGGATTTTTTTTTTTTTTTTCCCAAAATCAGACTTGACACCAGAGAGGCTGAATACCGCACTGAGTCAATGCGGTCTTAGCCTCTCTGGTGTCAACACTCTGTCTGATTTTGGATTTTTTTTTTTTTTCCAAAATCAGACTTGACACCAGAGAGGCTGAATACCGCACTGAGTCAATGCGGTCTTAGCCTCTCTGGTCTCAACACTCTGTCTGATTTTGGATTTTTTTTTTTTTTTTCCAAAATGAGACTTGACACCAGAGAGGCTGAATACCGCACTGAGTCAATGCGGTCTTAGCCTCTCTGGTGTCAACACTCTGTCTGATTTTGGATTTTTTTTTTTTTTTTCCAAAATCAGACTTGACACCAGAGAGGCTGAATACCGCACTGAGTCAATGCGGTCTTAGCCTCTCTGGTGTCAACACTCTGTCTGATTTTGGATTTTTTTTTTTTTTTTTCCCAAAATCAGACTTGACACCAGAGAGGCTGAATACCGCACTGAGTCAATGCGGTCTTAGCCTCTCTGGTCTCAACACTCTGTCTGATTTTGGATTTTTTTTTTTTTTTTCCAAAATGAGACTTGACACCAGAGAGGCTGAATACCGCACTGAGTCAATGCGGTCTTAGCCTCTCTGGTGTCAACACTCTGTCTGATTTTGGATTTTTTTTTTTTTTTCCAAAATCAGACTTGACACCAGAGAGGCTGAATACCGCACTGAGTCAATGCGGTCTTAGCCTCTCTGGTGTCAACACTCTGTCTGATTTTGGATTTTTTTTTTTTTTTTTTCCCAAAATCAGACTTGACACCAGAGAGGCTGAATACCGCACTGAGTCAATGCGGTCTTAGCCTCTCTGGTGTCAACACTCTGTCTGATTTTGGATTTTTTTTTTTTTTTTCCAAAATCAGACTTGACACCAGAGAGGCTGAATACCGCACTGAGTCAATGCGGTCTTAGCCTCTCTGGTGTCAACACTCTGTCTGATTTTGGATTTTTTTTTTTTTTTTCCAAAATCAGACTTGACACCAGAGAGGCTGAATACCGCACTGAGTCAATGCGGTCTTAGCCTCTCTGGTGTCAACACTCTGTCTGATTTTGGATTTTTTTTTTTTTTTTTCCCAAAATCAGACTTGACACCAGAGAGGCTGAATACCGCACTGAGTCAATGCGGTCTTAGCCTCTCTGGTCTCAACACTGTCTGATTTTGGATTTTTTTTTTTTTTTTCCCAAAATCAGACTTGACACCAGAGAGGCTGGATACCGCACTGAGTCAATGCGGTCTTAGCCTCTCTGGTGTCAACACTCTGTCTGATTTTGGATTTTTTTTTTTTTTTCCAAAATCAGACTTGACACCAGAGAGGCTGAATACCGCACTGAGTCAATGCGGTCTTAGCCTCTCTGGTCTCAACACTCTGTCTGATTTTGGATTTTTTTTTTTTTTTTCCAAAATGAGACTTGACACCAGAGAGGCTGAATACCGCACTGAGTCAATGCGGTCTTAGCCTCTCTGGTGTCAACACTCTGTCTGATTTTGGATTTTTTTTTTTTTTTCCAAAATCAGACTTGACACCAGAGAGGCTGAATACCGCACTGAGTCAATGCGGTCTTAGCCTCTCTGGTGTCAACACTCTGTCTGATTTTGGATTTTTTTTTTTTTTTTTCCCAAAATCAGACTTGACACCAGAGAGGCTGAATACCGCACTGAGTCAATGCGGTCTTAGCCTCTCTGGTCTCAACACTCTGTCTGATTTTGGATTTTTTTTTTTTTTTTCCCAAAATCAGACTTGACACCAGAGAGGCTGAATACCGCACTGAGTCAATGCGGTCTTAGCCTCTCTGGTGTCAACACTCTGTCTGATTTTGGATTTTTTTTTTTTTTTTCCAAAATCAGACTTGACACCAGAGAGGCTGAATACCGCACTGAGTCAATGCGGTCTTAGCCGCTCTGGTGTCAACACTCTGTCTGATTTTGGATTTTTTTTTTTTTTTTCCAAAATCAGACTTGACACCAGAGAGGCTGAATACCGCACTGAGTCAATGCGGTCTTAGCCTCTCTGGTGTCAACACTCTGTCTGATTTTGGATTTTTTTTTTTTTTTCAAAATCAGACTTGACACCAGAGAGGCTGAATACCGCACTGAGTCAATGCGGTCTTAGCCTCTCTGGTCTCAACACTCTGTCTGATTTTGGATTTTTTTTTTTTTTTTCCAAAATCAGACTTGACACCAGAGAGGCTGAATACCGCACTGAGTCAATGCGGTCTTAGCCTCTCTGGTCTCAACACTCTGTCTGATTTTGGATTTTTTTTTTTTTTCCAAAATGAGACTTGACACCAGAGAGGCTGAATACCGCACTGAGTCAATGCGGTCTTAGCCTCTCTGGTGTCAACACTCTGTCTGATTTTGGATTTTTTTTTTTTTTTTACCAAAATCAGACTTGACACCAGAGAGGCTGGAATACCGCACTGAGTCAATGCGGTCTTAGCCTCTCTGGTCTCAACACTCTGTCTGATTTTGGATTTTTTTTTTTTTTTTCCAAAATCAGACTTGACACCAGAGAGGCTGAATACCGCACTGAGTCAATGCGGTCTTAGCCTCTCTGGTGTCAACACTCTGTCTGATTTTGGATTTTTTTTTTTTTTTTTCCAAAATCAGACTTGACACCAGAGAGGCTGAATACCGCACTGAGTCAATGCGGTCTTAGCCTCTCTGGTCTCAACACTGTGTCTGATTTTTGATTTTTTTTTTTTTTTCCAAAATGAGACTTGACACCAGAGAGGCTGAATACCGCACTGAGTCAATGCGGTCTTAGCCTCTCTGGTGTCAACACTCTGTCTGATTTTGGATTTTTTTTTTTTTTTTCCAAAATCAGACTTGACACCAGAGAGGCTGAATACCGCACTGAGTCAATGCGGTCTTAGCCTCTCTGGTCTCAACACTCTGTCTGATTTTGGATTTTTTTTTTTTTTTTCCAAAATCAGACTTGACACCAGAGAGGCTGAATACCGCACTGAGTCAATGCGGTCTTAGCCTCTCTGGTGTCAACACTCTGTCTGATTTTGGATTTTTTTTTTTTTTTTTCCAAAATCAGACTTGACACCAGAGAGGCTGAATACCGCACTGAGTCAATGCGGTCTTAGCCTCTCTGGTGTCAACACTCTGTCTGATTTTGGATTTTTTTTTTTTTTTTCCAAAATCAGACTTGACACCAGAGAGGCTGAATACCGCACTGAGTCAATGCGGTCTTAGCCTCTCTGGTCTCAACACTCTGTCTGATTTTGGATTTTTTTTTTTTTTTTCCAAAATCAGACTTGACACCAGAGAGGCTGAATACCGCACTGAGTCAATGCGGTCTTAGCCTCTCTGGTGTCAACACTCTGTCTGATTTTGGATTTTTTTTTTTTTTTCCAAAATCAGACTTGACACCAGAGAGGCTGAATACCGCACTGAGTCAATGCGGTCTTAGCCGCTCTGGTGTCAACACTCTGTCTGATTTTGGATTTTTTTTTTTTTTTTCCAAAATCAGACTTGACACCAGAGAGGCTGAATACCGCACTGAGTCAATGCGGTCTTAGCCTCTCTGGTGTCAACACTCTGTCTGATTTTGGATTTTTTTTTTTTTTCCAAAATCAGACTTGACACCAGAGAGGCTGAATACCGCACTGAGTCAATGCGGTCTTAGCCTCTCTGGTGTCAACACTCTGTCTGATTTTGGATTTTTTTTTTTTTTTCCAAAATCAGACTTGACACCAGAGAGGCTGAATACCGCACTGAGTCAATGCGGTCTTAGCCTCTCTGGTCTCAACACTCTGTCTGATTTTGGATTTTTTTTTTTTTTTCCAAAATCAGACTTGACACCAGAGAGGCTGAATACCGCACTGAGTCAATGCGGTCTTAGCCTCTCTGGTGTCAACACTCTGTCTGATTTTGGATTTTTTTTTTTTTTTTCCAAAATCAGACTTGACACCAGAGAGGCTGAATACCGCACTGAGTCAATGCGGTCTTAGCCTCTCTGGTCTCAACACTCTGTCTGATTTTGGATTTTTTTTTTTTTTTTCCAAAATCAGACTTGACACCAGAGAGGCTGAATACCGCACTGAGTCAATGCGGTCTTAGCCTCTCTGGTGTCAACACTCTGTCTGATTTTGGATTTTTTTTTTTTTTTTTCCAAAATCAGACTTGACACCAGAGAGGCTGAATACCGCACTGAGTCAATGCGGTCTTAGCCTCTCTGGTCTCAACACTGTGTCTGATTTTTGATTTTTTTTTTTTTTCCAAAATGAGACTTGACACCAGAGAGGCTGAATACCGCACTGAGTCAATGCGGTCTTAGCCTCTCTGGTGTCAACACTCTGTCTGATTTTGGATTTTTTTTTTTTTTTTTCAAAATCAGACTTGACACCAGAGAGGCTGAATACCGCACTGAGTCAATGCGGTCTTAGCCTCTCTGGTCTCAACACTCTGTCTGATTTTGGATTTTTTTTTTTTTTTTCAAAAATCAGACTTGACACCAGAGAGGCTGAATACCGCACTGAGTCAATGCGGTCTTAGCCTCTCTGGTGTCAACACTCTGTCTGATTTTTTTTTTTTTTTTTTTTTTTCCAAAATCAGACTTGACACCAGAGAGGCTGAATACCGCACTGAGTCAATGCGGTCTTAGCCTCTCTGGTGTCAACACTCTGTCTGATTTTGGATTTTTTTTTTTTTTTTCCAAAATCAGACTTGACACCAGAGAGGCTGAATACCGCACTGAGTCAATGCGGTCTTAGCCTCTCTGGTCTCAACACTGTGTCTGATTTTTGATTTTTTTTTTTTTTTCCAAAATGAGACTTGACACCAGAGAGGCTGAATACCGCACTGAGTCAATGCGGTCGTAGCCTCTCTGGTCTCAACACTCTGTCTGATTTTGGATTTTTTTTTTTTTTCCAAAATCAGACTTGACACCAGAGAGGCTGAATACCGCACTGAGTCAATGCGGTCTTAGCCTCTCTGGTCTCAACACTGTGTCTGATTTTGGATTTTTTTTTTTTTTTCCAAAATCAGACTTGACACCAGAGAGGCTGAATACCGCACTGAGTCAATGCGGTCTTAGCCTCTCTGGTGTCAACACTCTGTCTGATTTTGGATTTTTTTTTTTTTTTTCCAAAATCAGACTTGACACCAGAGAGGCTGAATACCGCACTGAGTCAATGCGGTCTTAGCCTCTCTGGTCTCAACACTCTGTCTGATTTTGGATTTTTTTTTTTTTTTTCCAAAATCAGACTTGACACCAGAGAGGCTGAATACCGCACTGAGTCAATGCGGTCTTAGCCTCTCTGGTGTCAACACTCTGTCTGATTTTTTTTTTTTTTTTTTTTTTTCAAAATCAGACTTGACACCAGAGAGGCTGAATACCGCACTGAGTCAATGCGGTCTTAGCCTCTCTGGTGTCAACACTCTGTCTGATTTTGGATTTTTTTTTTTTTTTCCAAAATCAGACTTGACACCAGAGAGGCTGAATACCGCACTGAGTCAATGCGGTCTTAGCCGCTCTGGTGTCAACACTCTGTCTGATTTTGGATTTTTTTTTTTTTTTTCCAAAATCAGACTTGACACCAGAGAGGCTGAATACCGCACTGAGTCAATGCGGTCTTAGCCTCTCTGGTGTCAACACTCTGTCTGATTTTGGATTTTTTTTTTTTTTTCAAAATCAGACTTGACACCAGAGAGGCTGAATACCGCACTGAGTCAATGCGGTCTTAGCCTCTCTGGTCTCAACACTCTGTCTGATTTTGGATTTTTTTTTTTTTTTTCCAAAATCAGACTTGACACCAGAGAGGCTGAATACCGCACTGAGTCAATGCGGTCTTAGCCTCTCTGGTCTCAACACTCTGTCTGATTTTGGATTTTTTTTTTTTTTCCAAAATGAGACTTGACACCAGAGAGGCTGAATACCGCACTGAGTCAATGCGGTCTTAGCCTCTCTGGTGTCAACACTCTGTCTGATTTTGGATTTTTTTTTTTTTTTTACCAAAATCAGACTTGACACCAGAGAGGCTGAATACCGCACTGAGTCAATGCGGTCTTAGCCTCTCTGGTCTCAACACTCTGTCTGATTTTGGATTTTTTTTTTTTTTTTCCAAAATCAGACTTGACACCAGAGAGGCTGAATACCGCACTGAGTCAATGCGGTCTTAGCCTCTCTGGTGTCAACACTCTGTCTGATTTTGGATTTTTTTTTTTTTTTTTTCCAAAATCAGACTTGACACCAGAGAGGCTGAATACCGCACTGAGTCAATGCGGTCTTAGCCTCTCTGGTCTCAACACTGTGTCTGATTTTTGATTTTTTTTTTTTTTCCAAAATGAGACTTGACACCAGAGAGGCTGAATACCGCACTGAGTCAATGCGGTCTTAGCCTCTCTGGTGTCAACACTCTGTCTGATTTTGGATTTTTTTTTTTTTTTTTCAAAATCAGACTTGACACCAGAGAGGCTGAATACCGCACTGAGTCAATGCGGTCTTAGCCTCTCTGGTCTCAACACTCTGTCTGATTTTGGATTTTTTTTTTTTTTTTCCAAAATCAGACTTGACACCAGAGAGGCTGAATACCGCACTGAGTCAATGCGGTCTTAGCCTCTCTGGTGTCAACACTCTGTCTGATTTTGGATTTTTTTTTTTTTTTTCCAAAATCAGACTTGACACCAGAGAGGCTGAATACCGCACTGAGTCAATGCGGTCTTAGCCGCTCTGGTGTCAACACTCTGTCTGATTTTGGATTTTTTTTTTTTTTTTCCAAAATCAGACTTGACACCAGAGAGGCTGAATACCGCACTGAGTCAATGCGGTCTTAGCCTCTCTGGTCTCAACACTCTGTCTGATTTTGGATTTTTTTTTTTTTTTTCCCAAAATCAGACTTGACACCAGAGAGGCTGAATACCGCACTGAGTCAATGCGGTCTTAGCCTCTCTGGTGTCAACACTCTGTCTGATTTTGGATTTTTTTTTTTTTTTCCAAAATCAGACTTGACACCAGAGAGGCTGAATACCGCACTGAGTCAATGCGGTCTTAGCCGCTCTGGTGTCAACACTCTGTCTGATTTTGGATTTTTTTTTTTTTTTTTCCAAAATCAGACTTGACACCAGAGAGGCTGAATACCGCACTGAGTCAATGCGGTCTTAGCCTCTCTGGTGTCAACACTCTGTCTGATTTTGGATTTTTTTTTTTTTTTCAAAATCAGACTTGACACCAGAGAGGCTGAATACCGCACTGAGTCAATGCGGTCTTAGCCTCTCTGGTGTCAACACTCTGTCTGATTTTGGATTTTTTTTTTTTTTTTCCAAAATCAGACTTGACACCAGAGAGGCTGAATACCGCACTGAGTCAATGCGGTCTTAGCCTCTCTGGTCTCAACACTCTGTCTGATTTTGGATTTTTTTTTTTTTTCCAAAATGAGACTTGACACCAGAGAGGCTGAATACCGCACTGAGTCAATGCGGTCTTAGCCTCTCTGGTGTCAACACTCTGTCTGATTTTGGATTTTTTTTTTTTTTTTACCAAAATCAGACTTGACACCAGAGAGGCTGAATACCGCACTGAGTCAATGCGGTCTTAGCCTCTCTGGTCTCAACACTCTGTCTGATTTTGGATTTTTTTTTTTTTTTTCCAAAATCAGACTTGACACCAGAGAGGCTGAATACCGCACTGAGTCAATGCGGTCTTAGCCTCTCTGGTGTCAACACTCTGTCTGATTTTGGATTTTTTTTTTTTTTTTTCCAAAATCAGACTTGACACCAGAGAGGCTGAATACCGCACTGAGTCAATGCGGTCTTAGCCTCTCTGGTCTCAACACTGTGTCTGATTTTTGATTTTTTTTTTTTTTCCAAAATGAGACTTGACACCAGAGAGGCTGAATACCGCACTGAGTCAATGCGGTCTTAGCCTCTCTGGTGTCAACACTCTGTCTGATTTTGGATTTTTTTTTTTTTTTTTCAAAATCAGACTTGACACCAGAGAGGCTGAATACCGCACTGAGTCAATGCGGTCTTAGCCTCTCTGGTCTCAACACTCTGTCTGATTTTGGATTTTTTTTTTTTTTTTCCAAAATCAGACTTGACACCAGAGAGGCTGAATACCGCACTGAGTCAATGCGGTCTTAGCCTCTCTGGTGTCAACACTCTGTCTGATTTTGGATTTTTTTTTTTTTTTCCAAAATCAGACTTGACACCAGAGAGGCTGAATACCGCACTGAGTCAATGCGGTCTTAGCCGCTCTGGTGTCAACACTCTGTCTGATTTTGGATTTTTTTTTTTTTTTTCCAAAATCAGACTTGACACCAGAGAGGCTGAATACCGCCCGCACTGAGTCAATGCGGTCTTAGCCTCTCTGGTCTCAACACTCTGTCTGATTTTGGATTTTTTTTTTTTTTTTTCCCAAAATCAGACTTGACACCAGAGAGGCTGAATACCGCACTGAGTCAATGCGGTCTTAGCCTCTCTGGTGTCAACACTCTGTCTGATTTTGGATTTTTTTTTTTTTTTCCAAAATCAGACTTGACACCAGAGAGGCTGAATACCGCACTGAGTCAATGCGGTCTTAGCCGCTCTGGTGTCAACACTCTGTCTGATTTTGGATTTTTTTTTTTTTTTTCCAAAATCAGACTTGACACCAGAGAGGCTGAATACCGCACTGAGTCAATGCGGTCTTAGCCTCTCTGGTGTCAACACTCTGTCTGATTTTGGATTTTTTTTTTTTTTTTCAAAATCAGACTTGACACCAGAGAGGCTGAATACCGCACTGAGTCAATGCGGTCTTAGCCTCTCTGGTGTCAACACTCTGTCTGATTTTGGATTTTTTTTTTTTTTTTCCAAAATCAGACTTGACACCAGAGAGGCTGAATACCGCACTGAGTCAATGCGGTCTTAGCCTCTCTGGTCTCAACACTCTGTCTGATTTTGGATTTTTTTTTTTTTTCCAAAATGAGACTTGACACCAGAGAGGCTGAATACCGCACTGAGTCAATGCGGTCTTAGCCTCTCTGGTGTCAACACTCTGTCTGATTTTGGATTTTTTTTTTTTTTTTACCAAAATCAGACTTGACACCAGAGAGGCTGAATACCGCACTGAGTCAATGCGGTCTTAGCCTCTCTGGTCTCAACACTCTGTCTGATTTTGGATTTTTTTTTTTTTTTTCCAAAATCAGACTTGACACCAGAGAGGCTGAATACCGCACTGAGTCAATGCGGTCTTAGCCTCTCTGGTGTCAACACTCTGTCTGATTTTGGATTTTTTTTTTTTTTTTTCCAAAATCAGACTTGACACCAGAGAGGCTGAATACCGCACTGAGTCAATGCGGTCTTAGCCTCTCTGGTCTCAACACTGTGTCTGATTTTTGATTTTTTTTTTTTTTCCAAAATGAGACTTGACACCAGAGAGGCTGAATACCGCACTGAGTCAATGCGGTCTTAGCCTCTCTGGTGTCAACACTCTGTCTGATTTTGGATTTTTTTTTTTTTTTTCAAAATCAGACTTGACACCAGAGAGGCTGAATACCGCACTGAGTCAATGCGGTCTTAGCCTCTCTGGTCTCAACACTCTGTCTGATTTTGGATTTTTTTTTTTTTTTTCCAAAATCAGACTTGACACCAGAGAGGCTGAATACCGCACTGAGTCAATGCGGTCTTAGCCTCTCTGGTGTCAACACTCTGTCTGATTTTTTTTTTTTTTTTTTTTTTTCCAAAATCAGACTTGACACCAGAGAGGCTGAATACCGCACTGAGTCAATGCGGTCTTAGCCTCTCTGGTGTCAACACTCTGTCTGATTTTGGATTTTTTTTTTTTTTTCAAAATCAGACTTGACACCAGAGAGGCTGAATACCGCACTGAGTCAATGCGGTCTTAGCCTCTCTGGTCTCAACACTCTGTCTGATTTTGGATTTTTTTTTTTTTTTCAAAATCAGACTTGACACCAGAGAGGCTGAATACCGCACTGAGTCAATGCGGTCTTAGCCTCTCTGGTCTCAACACTCTGTCTGATTTTGGATTTTTTTTTTTTTTTTCCAAAATCAGACTTGACACCAGAGAGGCTGAATACCGCACTGAGTCAATGCGGTCTTAGCCTCTCTGGTCTCAACACTCTGTCTGATTTTGGATTTTTTTTTTTTTTCCAAAATGAGACTTGACACCAGAGAGGCTGAATACCGCACTGAGTCAATGCGGTCTTAGCCTCTCTGGTGTCAACACTCTGTCTGATTTTGGATTTTTTTTTTTTTTTTACCAAAATCAGACTTGACACCAGAGAGGCTGAATACCGCACTGAGTCAATGCGGTCTTAGCCTCTCTGGTCTCAACACTCTGTCTGATTTTGGATTTTTTTTTTTTTTTTCCAAAATCAGACTTGACACCAGAGAGGCTGAATACCGCACTGAGTCAATGCGGTCTTAGCCTCTCTGGTGTCAACACTCTGTCTGATTTTGGATTTTTTTTTTTTTTTTTCCAAAATCAGACTTGACACCAGAGAGGCTGAATACCGCACTGAGTCAATGCGGTCTTAGCCTCTCTGGTCTCAACACTGTGTCTGATTTTTGATTTTTTTTTTTTTTCCAAAATGAGACTTGACACCAGAGAGGCTGAATACCGCACTGAGTCAATGCGGTCTTAGCCTCTCTGGTGTCAACACTCTGTCTGATTTTGGATTTTTTTTTTTTTTTTCAAAATCAGACTTGACACCAGAGAGGCTGAATACCGCACTGAGTCAATGCGGTCTTAGCCTCTCTGGTCTCAACACTCTGTCTGATTTTGGATTTTTTTTTTTTTTTCCAAAATCAGACTTGACACCAGAGAGGCTGAATACCGCACTGAGTCAATGCGGTCTTAGCCTCTCTGGTGTCAACACTCTGTCTGATTTTGGATTTTTTTTTTTTTTTCCAAAATCAGACTTGACACCAGAGAGGCTGAATACCGCACTGAGTCAATGCGGTCTTAGCCGCTCTGGTGTCAACACTCTGTCTGATTTTGGATTTTTTTTTTTTTTTTCCAAAATCAGACTTGACACCAGAGAGGCTGAATACCGCACTGAGTCAATGCGGTCTTAGCCTCTCTGGTCTCAACACTCTGTCTGATTTTGGATTTTTTTTTTTTTTTTCCCAAAATCAGACTTGACACCAGAGAGGCTGAATACCGCACTGAGTCAATGCGGTCTTAGCCTCTCTGGTGTCAACACTCTGTCTGATTTTGGATTTTTTTTTTTTTTTCCAAAATCAGACTTGACACCAGAGAGGCTGAATACCGCACTGAGTCAATGCGGTCTTAGCCGCTCTGGTGTCAACACTCTGTCTGATTTTGGATTTTTTTTTTTTTTTTTCCAAAATCAGACTTGACACCAGAGAGGCTGAATACCGCACTGAGTCAATGCGGTCTTAGCCTCTCTGGTGTCAACACTCTGTCTGATTTTGGATTTTTTTTTTTTTTTCAAAATCAGACTTGACACCAGAGAGGCTGAATACCGCACTGAGTCAATGCGGTCTTAGCCTCTCTGGTGTCAACACTCTGTCTGATTTTGGATTTTTTTTTTTTTTTTCCAAAATCAGACTTGACACCAGAGAGGCTGAATACCGCACTGAGTCAATGCGGTCTTAGCCTCTCTGGTCTCAACACTCTGTCTGATTTTGGATTTTTTTTTTTTTTCCAAAATGAGACTTGACACCAGAGAGGCTGAATACCGCACTGAGTCAATGCGGTCTTAGCCTCTCTGGTGTCAACACTCTGTCTGATTTTGGATTTTTTTTTTTTTTTTACCAAAATCAGACTTGACACCAGAGAGGCTGAATACCGCACTGAGTCAATGCGGTCTTAGCCTCTCTGGTCTCAACACTCTGTCTGATTTTGGATTTTTTTTTTTTTTTTCCAAAATCAGACTTGACACCAGAGAGGCTGAATACCGCACTGAGTCAATGCGGTCTTAGCCTCTCTGGTGTCAACACTCTGTCTGATTTTGGATTTTTTTTTTTTTTTTTCCAAAATCAGACTTGACACCAGAGAGGCTGAATACCGCACTGAGTCAATGCGGTCTTAGCCTCTCTGGTCTCAACACTGTGTCTGATTTTTGATTTTTGATTTTTTTCCAAAATGAGACTTGACACCAGAGAGGCTGAATACCGCACTGAGTCAATGCGGTCTTAGCCTCTCTGGTGTCAACACTCTGTCTGATTTTGGATTTTTTTTTTTTTTTTCCAAAATCAGACTTGACACCAGAGAGGCTGAATACCGCACTGAGTCAATGCGGTCTTAGCCTCTCTGGTCTCAACACTCTGTCTGATTTTGGATTTTTTTTTTTTTTTTCCCAAAATCAGACTTGACACCAGAGAGGCTGAATACCGCACTGAGTCAATGCGGTCTTAGCCTCTCTGGTGTCAACACTCTGTCTGATTTTGGATTTTTTTTTTTTTTTCCAAAATCAGACTTGACACCAGAGAGGCTGAATACCGCACTGAGTCAATGCGGTCTTAGCCGCTCTGGTGTCAACACTCTGTCTGATTTTGGATTTTTTTTTTTTTTTTTCCAAAATCAGACTTGACACCAGAGAGGCTGAATACCGCACTGAGTCAATGCGGTCTTAGCCTCTCTGGTCTCAACACTGTGTCTGATTTTTGATTTTTTTTTTTTTTTCCAAAATGAGACTTGACACCAGAGAGGCTGAATACCGCACTGAGTCAATGCGGTCGTAGCCTCTCTGGTCTCAACACTCTGTCTGATTTTGGATTTTTTTTTTTTTTCCAAAATCAGACTTGACACCAGAGAGGCTGAATACCGCACTGAGTCAATGCGGTCTTAGCCTCTCTGGTCTCAACACTGTGTCTGATTTTGGATTTTTTTTTTTTTTTCCAAAATCAGACTTGACACCAGAGAGGCTGAATACCGCACTGAGTCAATGCGGTCTTAGCCTCTCTGGTGTCAACACTCTGTCTGATTTTGGATTTTTTTTTTTTTTTTCCAAAATCAGACTTGACACCAGAGAGGCTGAATACCGCACTGAGTCAATGCGGTCTTAGCCTCTCTGGTCTCAACACTCTGTCTGATTTTGGATTTTTTTTTTTTTTTTCCAAAATCAGACTTGACACCAGAGAGGCTGAATACCGCACTGAGTCAATGCGGTCTTAGCCTCTCTGGTGTCAACACTCTGTCTGATTTTTTTTTTTTTTTTTTTTTTTTCAAAATCAGACTTGACACCAGAGAGGCTGAATACCGCACTGAGTCAATGCGGTCTTAGCCTCTCTGGTGTCAACACTCTGTCTGATTTTGGATTTTTTTTTTTTTTTTTCCAAAATCAGACTTGACACCAGAGAGGCTGAATACCGCACTGAGTCAATGCGGTCTTAGCCTCTCTGGTCTCAACACTGTGTCTGATTTTTGATTTTTGATTTTTTTTCCAAAATGAGACTTGACACCAGAGAGGCTGAATACCGCACTGAGTCAATGCGGTCTTAGCCTCTCTGGTCTCAACACTCTGTCTGATTTTGGATTTTTTTTTTTTTTCCAAAATCAGACTTGACACCAGAGAGGCTGAATACCGCACTGAGTCAATGCGGTCTTAGCCTCTCTGGTCTCAACACTGTGTCTGATTTTGGATTTTTTTTTTTTTTTCCAAAATCAGACTTGACACCAGAGAGGCTGAATACCGCACTGAGTCAATGCGGTCTTAGCCTCTCTGGTGTCAACACTCTGTCTGATTTTGGATTTTTTTTTTTTTTTTTCCAAAATCAGACTTGACACCAGAGAGGCTGAATACCGCACTGAGTCAATGCGGTCTTAGCCTCTCTGGTGTCAACACTCTGTCTGATTTTGGATTTTTTTTTTTTTTTTTCCAAAATCAGACTTGACACCAGAGAGGCTGAATACCGCACTGAGTCAATGCGGTCTTAGCCTCTCTGGTCTCAACACTCTGTCTGATTTTGGATTTTTTTTTTTTTTTTTCCAAAATCAGACTTGACACCAGAGAGGCTGAATACCGCACTGAGTCAATGCGGTCTTAGCCTCTCTGGTGTCAACACTCTGTCTGATTTTGGATTTTTTTTTTTTTTTCCAAAATCAGACTTGACACCAGAGAGGCTGAATACCGCACTGAGTCAATGCGGTCTTAGCCTCTCTGGTCTCAACACTCTGTCTGATTTTGGATTTTTTTTTTTTTTTTCCAAAATCAGACTTGACACCAGAGAGGCTGAATACCGCACTGAGTCAATGCGGTCTTAGCCTCTATGGTCTCAACACTCTGTCTGATTTTGGATTTTTTTTTTTTTTTTTCCAAAATCAGACTTGACACCAGAGAGGCTGAATACCGCACTGAGTCAATGCGGTCTTAGCCTCTCTGGTGTCAACACTCTGTCTGATTTTTGATTATTTTTTTTTTTTTTCCAAAATCAGACTTGACACCAGAGAGGCTGAATACCGCACTGAGTCAATGCGGTCTTAGCCTCTCTGGTGTCAACACTCTGTCTGATTTTGGATTTTTTTTTTTTTTTTTCCAAAATCAGACTTGACACCAGAGAGGCTGAATACCGCACTGAGTCAATGCGGTCTTAGCCTCTCTGGTCTCAACACTGTGTCTGATTTTTGATTTTTTTTTTTTTTTCCAAAATGAGACTTGACACCAGAGAGGCTGAATACCGCACTGAGTCAATGCGGTCTTAGCCTCTCTGGTGTCAACACTCTGTCTGATTTTGGATTTTTTTTTTTTTTTTTCCAAAATCAGACTTGACACCAGAGAGGCTGAATACCGCACTGAGTCAATGCGGTCTTAGCCTCTCTGGTGTCAACACTCTGTCTGATTTTGGATTTTTTTTTTTTTTTTTCCAAAATCAGACTTGACACCAGAGAGGCTGAATACCGCACTGAGTCAATGCGGTCTTAGCCTCTCTGGTCTCAACACTGTGTCTGATTTTTGATTTTTTTTTTTTTTTCCAAAATGAGACTTGACACCAGAGAGGCTGAATACCGCACTGAGTCAATGCGGTCTTAGCCTCTCTGGTGTCAACACTCTGTCTGATTTTGGATTTTTTTTTTTTTTTTTTCCAAAATCAGACTTGACACCAGAGAGGCTGAATACCGCACTGAGTCAATGCGGTCTTAGCCTCTCTGGTGTCAACACTCTGTCTGATTTTGGATTTTTTTTTTTTTTTTTCCAAAATCAGACTTGACACCAGAGAGGCTGAATACCGCACTGAGTCAATGCGGTCTTAGCCTCTCTGGTCTCAACACTCTGTCTGATTTTGGATTTTTTTTTTTTTTTTTCCAAAATCAGACTTGACACCAGAGAGGCTGAATACCGCACTGAGTCAATGCGGTCTTAGCCTCTCTGGTGTCAACACTCTGTCTGATTTTGGATTTTTTTTTTTTTTTTCCAAAATCAGACTTGACACCAGAGAGGCTGAATACCGCACTGAGTCAATGCGGTCTTAGCCTCTCTGGTCTCAACACTCTGTCTGATTTTGGATTTTTTTTTTTTTTTTTCCAAAATGAGACTTGACACCAGAGAGGCTGAATACCGCACTGAGTCAATGCGGTCTTAGCCTCTCTGGTGTCAACACTCTGTCTGATTTTGGATTTTTTTTTTTTTTTTTCCAAAATCAGACTTGACACCAGAGAGGCTGAATACCGCACTGAGTCAATGCGGTCTTAGCCTCTCTGGTCTCAACACTGTGTCTGATTTTTGATTTTTTTTTTTTTTTCCAAAATGAGACTTGACACCAGAGAGGCTGAATACCGCACTGAGTCAATGCGGTCTTAGCCTCTCTGGTGTCAACACTCTGTCTGATTTTGGATTTTTTTTTTTTTTTTCCAAAATGAGACTTGACACCAGAGAGGCTGAATACCGCACTGAGTCAATGCGGTCTTAGCCTCTCTGGTGTCAACACTCTGTCTGATTTTGGATTTTTTTTTTTTTTTTCCAAAATCAGACTTGACACCAGAGAGGCTGAATACCGCACTGAGTCAATGCGGTCTTAGCCTCTCTGGTCTCAACACTCTGTCTGATTTTGGATTTTTTTTTTTTTTTTCCAAAATCAGACTTGACACCAGAGAGGCTGAATACCGCACTGAGTCAATGCGGTCTTAGCCTCTCTGGTGTCAACACTCTGTCTGATTTTGGATTTTTTTTTTTTTTTTCCAAAATCAGACTTGACACCAGAGAGGCTGAATACCGCACTGAGTCAATGCGGTCTTAGCCTCTCTGGTCTCAACACTCTGTCTGATTTTGGATTTTTTTTTTTTTTTTCCAAAATCAGACTTGACACCAGAGAGGCTGAATACTGCACTGAGTCAATGCGGTCTTAGCCTCTCTGGTGTCAACACTCTGTCTGATTTTTTTTTTTTTTTTTTTTTTTCCAAAATCAGACTTGACACCAGAGAGGCTGAATACCGCACTGAGTCAATGCGGTCTTAGCCTCTCTGGTGTCAACACTCTGTCTGATTTTGGATTTTTTTTTTTTTTTTTCCAAAATCAGACTTGACACCAGAGAGGCTGAATACCGCACTGAGTCAATGCGGTCTTAGCCTCTCTGGTCTCAACACTGTGTCTGATTTTTGATTTTTTTTTTTTTTTCCAAAATGAGACTTGACACCAGAGAGGCTGAATACCGCACTGAGTCAATGCGGTCTTAGCCTCTCTGGTCTCAACACTCTGTCTGATTTTGGATTTTTTTTTTTTTTCCAAAATCAGACTTGACACCAGAGAGGCTGAATACCGCACTGAGTCAATGCGGTCTTAGCCTCTCTGGTCTCAACACTGTGTCTGATTTTGGATTTTTTTTTTTTTTTCCAAAATCAGACTTGACACCAGAGAGGCTGAATACCGCACTGAGTCAATGCGGTCTTAGCCTCTCTGGTGTCAACACTCTGTCTGATTTTGGATTTTTTTTTTTTTTTTCCAAAATCAGACTTGACACCAGAGAGGCTGAATACCGCACTGAGTCAATGCGGTCTTAGCCTCTCTGGTCTCAACACTCTGTCTGATTTTGGATTTTTTTTTTTTTTTTCCAAAATCAGACTTGACACCAGAGAGGCTGAATACCGCACTGAGTCAATGCGGTCTTAGCCTCTCTGGTGTCAACACTCTGTCTGATTTTTTTTTTTTTTTTTTTTTTTCCAAAATCAGACTTGACACCAGAGAGGCTGAATACCGCACTGAGTCAATGCGGTCTTAGCCTCTCTGGTGTCAACACTCTGTCTGATTTTGGATTTTTTTTTTTTTTTTTCCAAAATCAGACTTGACACCAGAGAGGCTGAATACCGCACTGAGTCAATGCGGTCTTAGCCTCTCTGGTCTCAACACTGTGTCTGATTTTTGATTTTTGATTTTTTTTCCAAAATGAGACTTGACACCAGAGAGGCTGAATACCGCACTGAGTCAATGCGGTCTTAGCCTCTCTGGTCTCAACACTCTGTCTGATTTTGGATTTTTTTTTTTTTTCCAAAATCAGACTTGACACCAGAGAGGCTGAATACCGCACTGAGTCAATGCGGTCTTAGCCTCTCTGGTCTCAACACTGTGTCTGATTTTGGATTTTTTTTTTTTTTTCCAAAATCAGACTTGACACCAGAGAGGCTGAATACCGCACTGAGTCAATGCGGTCTTAGCCTCTCTGGTGTCAACACTCTGTCTGATTTTGGATTTTTTTTTTTTTTTTCCAAAATCAGACTTGACACCAGAGAGGCTGAATACCGCACTGAGTCAATGCGGTCTTAGCCTCTCTGGTGTCAACACTCTGTCTGATTTTGGATTTTTTTTTTTTTTTTTCCAAAATCAGACTTGACACCAGAGAGGCTGAATACCGCACTGAGTCAATGCGGTCTTAGCCTCTCTGGTCTCAACACTCTGTCTGATTTTGGATTTTTTTTTTTTTTTTTCCAAAATCAGACTTGACACCAGAGAGGCTGAATACCGCACTGAGTCAATGCGGTCTTAGCCTCTCTGGTGTCAACACTCTGTCTGATTTTGGATTTTTTTTTTTTTTTTTCCAAAATCAGACTTGACACCAGAGAGGCTGAATACCGCACTGAGTCAATGCGGTC
The DNA here is from genome assembly GCF_964638095.1 of Poromitra crassiceps. NCBI lineage: Eukaryota > Metazoa > Chordata > Actinopteri > Beryciformes > Melamphaidae > Poromitra > Poromitra crassiceps. The sequence continues at coordinate 22,446 of NW_028151432.1, forward strand.
TTAGCCTCTCTGGTCTCAACACTCTGTCTGATTTTGGATTTTTTTTTTTTTTTTTCCAAAATCAGACTTGACACCAGAGAGGCTGAATACCGCACTGAGTCAATGCGGTCTTAGCCTCTCTGGTGTCAACACTCTGTCTGATTTTGGATTTTTTTTTTTTTTTTCCAAAATCAGACTTGACACCAGAGAGGCTGAATACCGCACTGAGTCAATGCGGTCTTAGCCTCTCTGGTCTCAACACTCTGTCTGATTTTGGATTTTTTTTTTTTTTTTTCCAAAATGAGACTTGACACCAGAGAGGCTGAATACCGCACTGAGTCAATGCGGTCTTAGCCTCTCTGGTGTCAACACTCTGTCTGATTTTGGATTTTTTTTTTTTTTTTTCCAAAATCAGACTTGACACCAGAGAGGCTGAATACCGCACTGAGTCAATGCGGTCTTAGCCTCTCTGGTCTCAACACTGTGTCTGATTTTTGATTTTTGATTTTTTTCCAAAATGAGACTTGACACCAGAGAGGCTGAATACCGCACTGAGTCAATGCGGTCTTAGCCTCTCTGGTCTCAACACTCTGTCTGATTTTGGATTTTTTTTTTTTTTCCAAAATCAGACTTGACACAAGAGAGGCTGAATACCGCACTGAGTCAATGCGGTCTTAGCCTCTCTGGTCTCAACACTGTGTCTGATTTTGGATTTTTTTTTTTTTTTCCAAAATCAGACTTGACACCAGAGAGGCTGAATACCGCACTGAGTCAATGCGGTCTTAGCCTCTCTGGTGTCAACACTCTGTCTGATTTTGGATTTTTTTTTTTTTTTTTTCCAAAATCAGACTTGACACCAGAGAGGCTGAATACCGCACTGAGTCAATGCGGTCTTAGCCTCTCTGGTGTCAACACTCTGTCTGATTTTGGATTTTTTTTTTTTTTTTTCCAAAATGAGACTTGACACCAGAGAGGCTGAATACCGCACTGAGTCAATGCGGTCTTAGCCTCTCTGGTCTCAACACTCTGTCTGATTTTGGATTTTTTTTTTTTTTTTTCCAAAATCAGACTTGACACCAGAGAGGCTGAATACCGCACTGAGTCAATGCGGTCTTAGCCTCTCTGGTGTCAACACTCTGTCTGATTTTGGATTTTTTTTTTTTTTTTCAAAAATCAGACTTGACACCAGAGAGGCTGAATACCGCACTGAGTCAATGCGGTCTTAGCCTCTCTGGTCTCAACACTCTGTCTGATTTTGGATTTTTTTTTTTTTTTTTCCAAAATGAGACTTGACACCAGAGAGGCTGAATACCGCACTGAGTCAATGCGGTCTTAGCCTCTCTGGTGTCAACACTCTGTCTGATTTTGGATTTATTTTATTTTTTTCCAAAATCAGACTTGACACCAGAGAGGCTGAATACCGCACTGAGTCAATGCGGTCTTAGCCTCTCTGGTCTCAACACTGTGTCTGATTTTTGATTTTTTTTTTTTTTCCAAAATGAGACTTGACACCAGAGAGGCTGAATACCGCACTGAGTCAATGCGGTGTTAGCCTCTCTTGTCTCAACACTCTGTCTGATTTTGGATTTTTTTTTTTTTTCCAAAATCAGACTTGACACCAGAGTGGCTGAATACCGCACTGAGTCAATGCGGTCTTAGCCTCTCTGGTGTCAACACTCTGTCTGATTTTGGATTTTTTTTTTTTTTTTCCAAAATCAGACTTGACACCAGAGAGGCTGAATACCGCACTGAGTCAATGCGGTCTTAGCCTCTCTGGTGTCAACACTCTGTCTGATTTTGGATTTTTTTTTTTTTTTTTCCAAAATCAGACTTGACACCAGAGAGGCTGAATACCGCACTGAGTCAATGCGGTCTTAGCCTCTCTGGTCTCAACACTCTGTCTGATTTTGGATTTTTTTTTTTTTTTTTCAAAAATGAGACTTGACACCAGAGAGGCTGAATACCGCACTGAGTCAATGCGGTCTTAGCCTCTCTGGTGTCAACACTCTGTCTGATTTTGGATTTATTTTATTTTTTTCCAAAATCAGACTTGACACCAGAGAGGCTGAATACCGCACTGAGTCAATGCGGTCTTAGCCTCTCTGGTCTCAACACTGTGTCTGATTTTTGATTTTTTTTTTTTTTCCAAAATGAGACTTGACACCAGAGAGGCTGAATACCGCACTGAGTCAATGCGGTGTTAGCCTCTCTTGTCTCAACACTCTGTCTGATTTTGGATTTTTTTTTTTTTTCCAAAATCAGACTTGACACCAGAGTGGCTGAATACCGCACTGAGTCAATGCGGTCTTAGCCTCTCTGGTGTCAACACTCTGTCTGATTTTGGATTTTTTTTTTTTTTTTCCAAAATCAGACTTGACACCAGAGAGGCTGAATACCGCACTGAGTCAATGCGGTCTTAGCCTCTCTGGTGTCAACACTCTGTCTGATTTTGGATTTTTTTTTTTTTTTTTCCAAAATCAGACTTGACACCAGAGAGGCTGAATACCGCACTGAGTCAATGCGGTCTTAGCCTCTCTGGTCTCAACACTCTGTCTGATTTTGGATTTTTTTTTTTTTTTTTCAAAAATGAGACTTGACACCAGAGAGGCTGAATACCGCACTGAGTCAATGCGGTCTTAGCCTCTCTGGTGTCAACACTCTGTCTAATTTTGGATTTTTTTTTTTTTTTTCCAAAATCAGACTTGACACCAGAGAGGCTGAATACCGCACTGAGTCAATGCGGTCTTAGCCTCTCTGGTCTCAACACTGTGTCTGATTTTTGATTTTTTTTTTTTTTCCAAAATGAGACTTGACACCAGAGAGGCTGAATACCGCACTGAGTCAATGCGGTCTTAGCCTCTCTGGTCTCAACACTCTGTCTGATTTTGGATTATTATTATTTTTTTCCAAAATGAGACTTGACACCAGAGAGGCTGAATACCGCACTGAGTCAATGCGGTCTTAGCCTCTCTGGTGTCAACACTCTGTCTGATTTTGGATTTTTTTTTTTTTTTCCAAAATCAGACTTGACACCAGAGAGGCTGAATACCGAACTGAGTCAATGCGGTCTTAGCCTCTCTGGTGTCAACACTCTGTCTGATTTTGGATTTTTTTTTTTTTTTTTCCCAAAATCAGACTTGACACCAGAGAGGCTGAATACCGCACTGAGTCAATGCGGTCTTAGCCTCTCTGGTCTCAACACTGTCTGATTTTGGATTTTTTTTTTTTTTTTTTCCCAAAATCAGACTTGACACCAGAGAGGCTGAATACCGCACTGAGTCAATGCGGTCTTAGCCTCTCTGGTGTCAACACTCTGTCTGATTTTGGATTTTTTTTTTTTTTTCCAAAATCAGACTTGACACCAGAGAGGCTGAATACCGAACTGAGTCAATGCGGTCTTAGCCTCTCTGGTCTCAACACTCTGTCTGATTTTGGATTTTTTTTTTTTTTTTTCCAAAATGAGACGACACCAGAGAGGCTGAATACCGCACTGAGTCAATGCGGTCTTAGCCTCTCTGGTGTCAACACTCTGTCTGATTTTGGATTTATTTTATTTTTTTCCAAAATCAGACTTGACACCAGAGAGGCTGAATACCGCACTGAGTCAATGCGGTCTTAGCCTCTCTGGTCTCAACACTGTGTCTGATTTTTGATTTTTTTTTTTTTTCCAAAATGAGACTTGACACCAGAGAGGCTGAATACCGCACTGAGTCAATGCGGTGTTAGCCTCTCTTGTCTCAACACTCTGTCTGATTTTGGATTTTTTTTTTTTTTCCAAAATCAGACTTGACACCAGAGTGGCTGAATACCGCACTGAGTCAATGCGGTCTTAGCCTCTCTGGTGTCAACACTCTGTCTGATTTTGGATTTTTTTTTTTTTTTTCCAAAATCAGACTTGACACCAGAGAGGCTGAATACCGCACTGAGTCAATGCGGTCTTAGCCTCTCTGGTGTCAACACTCTGTCTGATTTTGGATTTTTTTTTTTTTTTTTCCAAAATCAGACTTGACACCAGAGAGGCTGAATACCGCACTGAGTCAATGCGGTCTTAGCCTCTCTGGTCTCAACACTCTGTCTGATTTTGGATTTTTTTTTTTTTTTTCAAAAATGAGACTTGACACCAGAGAGGCTGAATACCGCACTGAGTCAATGCGGTCTTAGCCTCTCTGGTGTCAACACTCTGTCTAATTTTGGATTTTTTTTTTTTTTTTCCAAAATCAGACTTGACACCAGAGAGGCTGAATACCGCACTGAGTCAATGCGGTCTTAGCCTCTCTGGTCTCAACACTGTGTCTGATTTTTGATTTTTTTTTTTTTTCCAAAATGAGACTTGACACCAGAGAGGCTGAATACCGCACTGAGTCAATGCGGTCTTAGCCTCTCTGGTCTCAACACTCTGTCTGATTTTGGATTTTTTTTTTTTTTTTCCAAAATGAGACTTGACACCAGAGAGGCTGAATACCGCACTGAGTCAATGCGGTCTTAGCCTCTCTGGTGTCAACACTCTGTCTGATTTTGGATTTTTTTTTTTTTTTCCAAAATCAGACTTGACACCAGAGAGGCTGAATACCGAACTGAGTCAATGCGGTCTTAGCCTCTCTGGTGTCAACACTCTGTCTGATTTTGGATTTTTTTTTTTTTTTTTCCCAAAATCAGACTTGACACCAGAGAGGCTGAATACCGCACTGAGTCAATGCGGTCTTAGCCTCTCTGGTCTCAACACTGTCTGATTTTGGATTTTTTTTTTTTTTTTCCCAAAATCAGACTTGACACCAGAGAGGCTGAATACCGCACTGAGTCAATGCGGTCTTAGCCTCTCTGGTCTCAACACTCTGTCTGATTTTGGATTTTTTTTTTTTTTTTCCAAAATGAGACTTGACACCAGAGAGGCTGAATACCGCACTGAGTCAATGCGGTCTTAGCCTCTCTGGTGTCAACACTCTGTCTGATTTTGGATTTTGGATTTTTTTTTCCAAAATCAGACTTGACACCAGAGAGGCTGAATACCGCACTGAGTCAATGCGGTCTTAGCCTCTCTGGTCTCAACACTCTGTCTGATTTTGGATTTTTTTTTTTTTTTTTTCCAAAATCAGACTTGACACCAGAGAGGCTGAATACCGCACTGAGTCAATGCGGTCTTAGCCTCTCTGGTGTCAACACTCTGTCTGATTTTGGATTTTTTTTTTTTTTTTCCAAAATCAGACTTGACACCAGAGAGGCTGAATACCGCACTGAGTCAATGCGGTCTTAGCCTCTCTGGTCTCAACACTGTGTCTGATTTTTGATTTTTTTTTTTTTTCCAAAATGAGACTTGACACCAGAGAGGCTGAATACCGCACTGAGTCAATGCGGTCTTAGCCTCTCTGGTCTCAACACTCTGTCTGATTTTGGATTTTTTTTTTTTTTCCAAAATCAGACTTGACACCAGAGAGGCTGAATACCGCACTGAGTCAATGCGGTCTTAGCCTCTCTGGTCTCAACACTCTGTCTGATTTTGGATTTTTTTTTTTTTTTTCCAAAATGAGACTTGACACCAGAGAGGCTGAATACCGCACTGAGTCAATGCGGTCTTAGCCTCTCTGGTGTCAACACTCTGTCTGATTTTGGATTTTTTTTTTTTTTTCCAAAATCAGACTTGACACCAGAGAGGCTGAATACCGCACTGAGTCAATGCGGTCTTAGCCTCTCTGGTCTCAACACTGTCTGATTTTGGATTTTTTTTTTTTTTTTCCCAAAATCAGACTTGACACCAGAGAGGCTGAATACCGCACTGAGTCAATGCGGTCCTAGCCTCTCTGGTCTCAACACTGTCTGATTTTTTTTTTTTTTTTTTTTTTTTCCCAAAATCAGACTTGACACCAGAGAGGCTGAATACCGCACTGAGTCAATGCGGTCTTAGCCTCTCTGGTGTCAACACTCTGTCTGATTTTGGATTTTTTTTTTTTTTTTCCAAAATCAGACTTGACACCAGAGAGGCTGAATACCGCACTGAGTCAATGCGGTCTTAGCCTCTCTGGTCTCAACACTCTGTCTGATTTTGGATTTTTTTTTTTTTTTTTCAAAAATGAGACTTGACACCAGAGAGGCTGAATACCGCACTGAGTCAATGCGGTCTTAGCCTCTCTGGTGTCAACACTCTGTCTGATTTTGGATTTTTTTTTTTTTTTTTCCAAAATCAGATTTGACACCAGAGAGGCTGAATACCGCACTGAGTCAATGCGGTCTTAGCCTCTCTGGTCTCAACACTGTGTCTGATTTTTGATTTTTTTTTTTTTCCAAAATGAGACTTGACACCAGAGAGGCTGAATACCGCACTGAGTCAATGCGGTCTTAGCCTCTCTGGTCTCAACACTCTGTCTGATTTTGGATTTTTTTTTTTTTTTTCCAAAATGAGACTTGACACCAGAGAGGCTGAATACCGCACTGAGTCAATGCGGTCTTAGCCTCTCTGGTGTCAACACTCTGTCTGATTTTGGATTTTTTTTTTTTTTTTCCAAAATCAGACTTGACACCAGAGAGGCTGAATACCGCACTGAGTCAATGCGGTCCTAGCCTCTCTGGTCTCAACACTGTCTGATTTTGGATTTTTTTTTTTTTTTTCCCAAAATCAGACTTGACACCAGAGAGGCTGAATACCGCACTGAGTCAATGCGGTCCTAGCCTCTCTGGTCTCAACACTGTCTGATTTTGGATTTTTTTTTTTTTTTTCCCAAAATTAGACTTGACACCAGAGAGGCTGAATACCGCACTGAGTCAATGCGGTCCTAGCCTCTCTGGTCTCAACACTGTCTGATTTTGGATTTTTTTTTTTTTTTTTCCAAAATCAGACTTGACACCAGAGAGGCTGAATACCGCACTGAGTCAATGCGGTCTTAGCCTCTCTGGTCTCAACACTCTGTCTGATTTTGGATTTTTTTTTTTTTTTTTCCAAAATCAGACTTGACACCAGCTGAATACCGCACTGAGTCAATGCGGTCTTAGCCTCTCTGGTGTCAACACTCTGTCTGATTTTGGATTTTTTTTTTTTTTTTCCAAAATCAGACTTGACACCAGAGAGGCTGAATACCGCACTGAGTCAATGCGGTCTTAGCCTCTCTGGTCTCAACACTGTGTCTGATTTTTTTTTTTTTTTTTTTTTTCCAAAATGAGACTTGACACCAGAGAGGCTGAATACCGCACTGAGTCAATGCGGTCTTAGCCTCTCTGGTGTCAACACTCTGTCTGATTTTGGATTTTTTTTTTTTTTTTCCAAAATCAGACTTGACACCAGAGAGGCTGAATACCGCACTGAGTCAATGCGGTCTTAGCCTCTCTGGTCTCAACACTCTGTCTGATTTTGGATTTTTTTTTTTTTTTTTCAAAAATGAGACTTGACACCAGAGAGGCTGAATACCGCACTGAGTCAATGCGGTCTTAGCCTCTCTGGTGTCAACACTGTGTCTGATTTTGGATTTTTTTTTTTTTTCCAAAATCAGACTTGACACCAGAGAGGCTGAATACCGCACTGAGTCAATGCGGTCTTAGCCTCTCTGGTCTCAACACTCTGTCTGATTTTGGATTTTTTTTTTTTTTTTCCAAAATCAGACTTGACACCAGAGAGGCTGAATACCGCACTGAGTCAATGCGGTCTTAGCCTCTCTGGTCTCAACACTCTGTCTGATTTTGGATTTTTTTTTTTTTTTTTCAAAAATGAGACTTGACACCAGAGAGGCTGAATACCGCACTGAGTCAATGCGGTCTTAGCCTCTCTGGTGTCAACACTCTGTCTGATTTTGGATTTTTTTTTTTTTTTTTTCAAAATCAGATTTGACACCAGAGAGGCTGAATACCGCACTGAGTCAATGCGGTCTTAGCCTCTCTGGTCTCAACACTGTGTCTGATTTTTGATTTTTTTTTTTTTTCCAAAATGAGACTTGACACCAGAGAGGCTGAATACCGCACTGAGTCAATGCGGTCTTAGCCTCTCTGGTCTCAACACTCTGTCTGATTTTGGATTTTTTTTTTTTTTTTTCCAAAATGAGACTTGACACCAGAGAGGCTGAATACCGCACTGAGTCAATGCGGTCTTAGCCTCTCTGGTGTCAACACTCTGTCTGATTTTGGATTTTTTTTTTTTTTTTCCAAAATCAGACTTGACACCAGAGAGGCTGAATACCGCACTGAGTCAATGCGGTCTTAGCCTCTCTGGTGTCAACACTCTGTCTGATTTTGGGTTTTTTTTTTTTTTTTTCCCAAAATCAGACTTGACACCAGAGAGGCTGAATACCGCACTGAGTCAATGCGGTCCTAGCCTCTCTGGTCTCAACACTGTCTGATTTTGGATTTTTTTTTTTTTTTTCCCAAAATCAGACTTGACACCAGAGAGGCTGAATACCGCACTGAGTCAATGCGGTCCTAGCCTCTCTGGTCTCAACACTGTCTGATTTTGGATTTTTTTTTTTTTTTTCCCAAAATCAGACTTGACACCAGAGAGGCTGAATACCGCACTGAGTCAATGCGGTCTTAGCCTCTCTGGTGTCAACACTCTGTCTGATTTTGGATTTTTTTTTTTTTTTCCAAAATCAGACTTGACACCAGAGAGGCTGAATACCGCACTGAGTCAATGCGGTCTTAGCCTCTCTGGTGTCAACACTCTGTCTGATTTTGGATTTTTTTTTTTTTTTTTCCCAAAATCAGACTTGACACCAGAGAGGCTGAATACCGCACTGAGTCAATGCGGTCCTAGCCTCTCTGGTCTCAACACTGTCTGATTTTGGATTTTTTTTTTTTTTTTCCCAAAATCAGACTTGACACCAGAGAGGCTGAATACCGCACTGAGTCAATGCGGTCCTAGCCTCTCTGGTCTCAACACTGTCTGATTTTGGATTTTTTTTTTTTTTTTCCCAAAATCAGACTTGACACCAGAGAGGCTGAATACCGCACTGAGTCAATGCGGTCTTAGCCTCTCTGGTGTCAACACTCTGTCTGATTTTGGATTTTTTTTTTTTTTTTTCCAAAATCAGACTTGACACCAGAGAGGCTGAATACCGCACTGAGTCAATGCGGTCTTAGCCTCTCTGGTGTCAACACTCTGTCTGATTTTGGATTTTTTTTTTTTTTTTCAAAAATCAGACTTGACACCAGAGAGGCTGAATACCGCACTGAGTCAATGCGGTCTTAGCCTCTCTGGTGTCAACACTCTGTCTGATTTTGGATTTTTTTTTTTTTTTTCAAAATCAGACTTGACACCAGAGAGGCTGAATACCGCACTGAGTCAATGCGGTCTTAGCCTCTCTGGTCTCAACACACTGTCTGATTTTGGATTTTTTTTTTTTTTTTCCCAAAATCAGACTTGACACCAGAGAGGCTGAATACCGCACTGAGTCAATGCGGTCCTAGCCTCTCTGGTCTCAACACTGTCTGATTTTGGATTTTTTTTTTTTTTTTCCCAAAATCAGACTTGACACCAGAGAGGCTGAATACCGCACTGAGTCAATGCGGTCTTAGCCTCTCTGGTGTCAACACTCTGTCTGATTTTGGATTTTTTTTTTTTTTTCCAAAATCAGACTTGACACCAGAGAGGCTGAATACCGCACTGAGTCAATGCGGTCTTAGCCTCTCTGGTGTCAACACTCTGTCTGATTTTGGATTTTTTTTTTTTTTTTTCCCAAAATCAGACTTGACACCAGAGAGGCTGAATACCGCACTGAGTCAATGCGGTCCTAGCCTCTCTGGTCTCAACACTGTCTGATTTTGGATTTTTTTTTTTTTTTTTCCCAAAATCAGACTTGACACCAGAGAGGCTGAATACCGCACTGAGTCAATGCGGTCCTAGCCTCTCTGGTCTCAACACTGTCTGATTTTGGATTTTTTTTTTTTTTTTCCCAAAATCAGACTTGACACCAGAGAGGCTGAATACCGCACTGAGTCAATGCGGTCTTAGCCTCTCTGGTGTCAACACTCTGTCTGATTTTGGATTTTTTTTTTTTTTTTTCCAAAATCAGACTTGACACCAGAGAGGCTGAATACCGCACTGAGTCAATGCGGTCTTAGCCTCTCTGGTGTCAACACTCTGTCTGATTTTGGATTTTTTTTTTTTTTTTTCCAAAATCAGACTTGACACCAGAGAGGCTGAATACCGCACTGAGTCAATGCGGTCTTAGCCTCTCTGGTGTCAACACTCTGTCTGATTTTGGATTTTTTTTTTTTTTTTCAAAATCAGACTTGACACCAGAGAGGCTGAATACCGCACTGAGTCAATGCGGTCTTAGCCTCTCTGGTCTCAACACTCTGTCTGATTTTGGATTTTTTTTTTTTTTTTTCCAAAATCAGACTTGACACCAGAGAGGCTGAATACCGCACTGAGTCAATGCGGTCTTAGCCTCTCTGGTGTCAACACTCTGTCTGATTTTGGATTTTTTTTTTTTTTTTCCAAAATCAGACTTGACACCAGAGAGGCTGAATACCGCACTGAGTCAATGCGGTCTTAGCCTCTCTGGTCTCAACACTCTGTCTGATTTTGGATTTTTTTTTTTTTTTTCCAAAATGAGACTTGACACCAGAGAGGCTGAATACCGCACTGAGTCAATGCGGTCTTAGCCTCTCTGGTGTCAACACTCTGTCTGATTTTGGATTTTTTTTTTTTTTTCCCAAAATCAGACTTGACACCAGAGAGGCTGAATACCGCACTGAGTCAATGCGGTCCTAGCCTCTCTGGTCTCAACACTGTCTGATTTTGGATTTTTTTTTTTTTTTTCCCAAAATCAGACTTGACACCAGAGAGGCTTAATACCGCACTGAGTCAATGCGGTCTTAGCCTCTCTGGTGTCAACACTCTGTCTGATTTTGGATTTTTTTTTTTTTTTTTCCAAAATCAGACTTGACACCAGAGAGGCTGAATACCGCACTGAGTCAATGCGGTCTTAGCCTCTCTGGTGTCAACACTCTGTCTGATTTTGGATTTTTTTTTTTTTTTTCCAAAATCAGACTTGACACCAGAGAGGCTGAATACCGCACTGAGTCAATGCGGTCTTAGCCTCTCTGGTGTCAACACTCTGTCTGATTTTGGATTTTTTTTTTTTTTTTCAAAATCAGACTTGACACCAGAGAGGCTGAATACCGCACTGAGTCAATGCGGTCTTAGCCTCTCTGGTCTCAACACTCTGTCTGATTTTGGATTTTTTTTTTTTTTTTTCCAAAATCAGACTTGACACCAGAGAGGCTGAATACCGCACTGAGTCAATGCGGTCTTAGCCTCTCTGGTGTCAACACTCTGTCTGATTTTGGATTTTTTTTTTTTTTTTCCAAAATCAGACTTGACACCAGAGAGGCTGAATACCGCACTGAGTCAATGCGGTCTTAGCCTCTCTGGTCTCAACACTCTGTCTGATTTTGGATTTTTTTTTTTTTTTCCAAAATGAGACTTGACACCAGAGAGGCTGAATACCGCACTGAGTCAATGCGGTCTTAGCCTCTCTGGTGTCAACACTCTGTCTGATTTTGGATTTTTTTTTTTTTTTTCCAAAATCAGACTTGACACCAGAGAGGCTGAATACCGCACTGAGTCAATGCGGTCTTAGCCTCTCTGGTCTCAACACTCTGTCTGATTTTGGATTTTTTTTTTTTTTTTCCAAAATCAGACTTGACACCAGAGAGGCTGAATACCGCACTGAGTCAATGCGGTCTTAGCCTCTCTGGTCTCAACACTCTGTCTGATTTTGGATTTTTTTTTTTTTTTCCAAAATGAGACTTGACACCAGAGAGGCTGAATACCGCACTGAGTCAATGCGGTCTTAGCCTCTCTGGTGTCAACACTCTGTCTGATTTTGGATTTTTTATTTTTTTTTCCCAAAATCAGACTTGACACCAGAGAGGCTGAATACCGCACTGAGTCAATGCGGTCTTAGCCTCTCTGGTCTCAACACTCTGTCTGATTTTGGATTTTTTTTTTTTTTTTTCAAAAATGAGACTTGACACCAGAGAGGCTGAATACCGCACTGAGTCAATGCGGTCTTAGCCTCTCTGGTGTCAACACTCTGTCTGATTTTGGATTTTTTTTTTTTTTTTCCAAAATCAGATTTGACACCAGAGAGGCTGAATACCGCACTGAGTCAATGCGGTCTTAGCCTCTCTGGTCTCAACACTGTGTCTGATTTTTGATTTTTTTTTTTTTTCCAAAATGAGACTTGACACCAGAGAGGCTGAATACCGCACTGAGTCAATGCGGTCTTAGCCTCTCTGGTCTCAACACTCTGTCTGATTTTGGATTTTTTTTTTTTTTTTCCAAAATGAGACTTGACACCAGAGAGGCTGAATACCGCACTGAGTCAATGCGGTCTTAGCCTCTCTGGTGTCAACACTCTGTCTGATTTTGGATTTTTTTTTTTTTTTTCCAAAATCAGACTTGACACCAGAGAGGCTGAATACCGCACTGAGTCAATGCGGTCTTAGCCTCTCTGGTCTCAACACTGTGTCTGATTTTTGATTTTTGATTTTTTTCCCAAAATGAGACTTGACACCAGAGAGGCTGAATACCGCACTGAGTCAATGCGGTCTTAGCCTCTCTGGTCTCAACACTGTGTCTGATTTTTGATTTTTTTTTTTTTTCCAAAATGAGACTTGACACCAGAGAGGCTGAATACCGCACTGAGTCAATGCGGTCTTAGCCTCTCTGGTGTCAACACTCTGTCTGATTTTGGATTTTTTTTTTTTTTTTTCAAAAATCAGACTTGACACCAGAGAGGCTGAATACCGCACTGAGTCAATGCGGTCTTAGCCTCTCTGGTGTCAACACTCTGTCTGATTTTGGATTTTTTTTTTTTTTTCCAAAATCAGACTTGACACCAGAGAGGCTGAATACCGCACTGAGTCAATGCGGTCTTAGCCTCTCTGGTGTCAACACTCTGTCTGATTTTGGATTTTTTTTTTTTTTTCCAAAATCAGACTTGACACCAGAGAGGCTGAATACCGCACTGAGTCAATGCGGTCTTAGCCTCTCTGGTGTCAACACTCTGTCTGATTTTGGATTTTTTTTTTTTTTTCCAAAATCAGACTTGACACCAGAGAGGCTGAATACCGCACTGAGTCAATGCGGTCCTAGCCTCTCTGGTCTCAACACTGTCTGATTTTGGATTTTTTTTTTTTTTTTTCCCAAAATCAGACTTGACACCAGAGAGGCTGAATACCGCACTGAGTCAATGCGGTCCTAGCCTCTCTGGTCTCAACACTGTCTGATTTTGGATTTTTTTTTTTTTTTTCCCAAAATCAGACTTGACACCAGAGAGGCTGAATACCGCACTGAGTCAATGCGGTCCTAGCCTCTCTGGTCTCAACACTGTCTGATTTTGGATTTATTTATTTTTTTTCCCAAAATCAGACTTGACACCAGAGAGGCTGAATACCGCACTGAGTCAATGCGGTCTTAGCCTCTCTGGTGTCAACACTCTGTCTGATTTTGGATTTTTTTTTTTTTTTTTCCAAAATCAGACTTGACACCAGAGAGGCTGAATACCGCACTGAGTCAATGCGGTCTTAGCCTCTCTGGTCTCAACACTCTGTCTGATTTTGGATTTTTTTTTTTTTTTTTCCAAAATCAGACTTGACACCAGAGAGGCTGAATACCGCACTGAGTCAATGCGGTCTTCGCCTCTCTGGTGTCAACACTCTGTCTGATTTTGGATTTTTTTTTTTTTTTTCCAAAATCAGACTTGACACCAGAGAGGCTGAATACCGCACTGAGTCAATGCGGTCTTAGCCTCTCTGGTCTCAACACTGTGTCTGATTTTTTTTTTTTTTTTTTTTTTCCAAAATGAGACTTGACACCAGAGGGGCTGAATACCGCACTGAGTCAATGCGGTCTTAGCCTCTCTGGTGTCAACACTCTGTCTGATTTTGGATTTTTTTTTTTTTTTTCCAAAATCAGACTTGACACCAGAGAGGCTGAATACCGCACTGAGTCAATGCGGTCTTAGCCTCTCTGGTCTCAACACTCTGTCTGATTTTGGATTTTTTTTTTTTTTTTTCAAAAATGAGACTTGACACCAGAGAGGCTGAATACCGCACTGAGTCAATGCGGTCTTAGCCTCTCTGGTGTCAACACTCTGTCTGATTTTGGATTTTTTTTTTTTTTTCCAAAATCAGACTTGACACCAGAGAGGCTGAATACCGCACTGAGTCAATGCGGTCTTAGCCTCTCTGGTCTCAACACTCTGTCTGATTTTGGATTTTTTTTTTTTTTTTCCAAAATCAGACTTGACACCAGAGAGGCTGAATACCGCACTGAGTCAATGCGGTCTTAGCCTCTCTGGTCTCAACACTCTGTCTGATTTTGGATTTTTTTTTTTTTTTTTCAAAAATGAGACTTGACACCAGAGAGGCTGAATACCGCACTGAGTCAATGCGGTCTTAGCCTCTCTGGTGTCAACACTCTGTCTGATTTTGGATTTTTTTTTTTTTTTTTTCAAAATCAGATTTGACACCAGAGAGGCTGAATACCGCACTGAGTCAATGCGGTCTTAGCCTCTCTGGTCTCAACACTGTGTCTGATTTTTGATTTTTTTTTTTTTTCCAAAATGAGACTTGACACCAGAGAGGCTGAATACCGCACTGAGTCAATGCGGTCTTAGCCTCTCTGGTCTCAACACTCTGTCTGATTTTGGATTTTTTTTTTTTTTTTCCAAAATGAGACTTGACACCAGAGAGGCTGAATACCGCACTGAGTCAATGCGGTCTTAGCCTCTCTGGTGTCAACACTCTGTCTGATTTTGGATTTTTTTTTCTTTTTTCCAAAATCAGACTTGACACCAGAGAGGCTGAATACCGCACTGAGTCAATGCGGTCTTAGCCTCTCTGGTGTCAACACTCTGTCTGATTTTGGGTTTTTTTTTTTTTTTTTCCCAAAATCAGACTTGACACCAGAGAGGCTGAATACCGCACTGAGTCAATGCGGTCCTAGCCTCTCTGGTCTCAACACTGTCTGATTTTGGATTTTTTTTTTTTTTTTCCCAAAATCAGACTTGACACCAGAGAGGCTGAATACCGCACTGAGTCAATGCGGTCCTAGCCTCTCTGGTCTCAACACTGTCTGATTTTGGATTTTTTTTTTTTTTTCCCAAAATCAGACTTGACACCAGAGAGGCTGAATACCGCACTGAGTCAATGCGGTCTTAGCCTCTCTGGTGTCAACACTCTGTCTGATTTTGGATTTTTTTTTTTTTTTCCAAAATCAGACTTGACACCAGAGAGGCTGAATACTGCACTGAGTCAATGCGGTCTTAGCCTCTCTGGTGTCAACACTCTGTCTGATTTTGGATTTTTTTTTTCTTTTTTCCCAAAATCAGACTTGACACCAGAGAGGCTGAATACCGCACTGAGTCAATGCGGTCCTAGCCTCTCTGGTCTCAACACTGTCTGATTTTGGATTTTTTTTTTTTTTTTCCCAAAATCAGACTTGACACCAGAGAGGCTGAATACCGCACTGAGTCAATGCGGTCCTAGCCTCTCTGGTCTCAACACTGTCTGATTTTGGATTTTTTTTTTTTTTTTCCCAAAATCAGACTTGACACCAGAGAGGCTGAATACCGCACTGAGTCAATGCGGTCTTAGCCTCTCTGGTGTCAACACTCTGTCTGATTTTGGATTTTTTTTTTTTTTTTTCCAAAATCAGACTTGACACCAGAGAGGCTGAATACCGCACTGAGTCAATGCGGTCTTAGCCTCTCTGGTGTCAACACTCTGTCTGATTTTGGATTTATTTTATTTTTTTCCAAAATCAGACTTGACACCAGAGAGGCTGAATACCGCACTGAGTCAATGCGGTCTTAGCCTCTCTGGTGTCAACACTCTGTCTGATTTTGGATTTTTTTTTTTTTTTTCAAAATCAGACTTGACACAGAGAGGCTGAATACCGCACTGAGTCAATGCGGTCTTAGCCTCTCTGGTCTCAACACTCTGTCTGATTTTGGATTTTTTTTTTTTTTTTTCCAAAATCAGACTTGACACCAGAGAGGCTGAATACCGCACTGAGTCAATGCGGTCTTAGCCTCTCTGGTGTCAACACTCTGTCTGATTTTGGATTTTTTTTTTTTTTTCCAAAATCAGACTTGACACCAGAGAGGCTGAATACCGCACTGAGTCAATGCGGTCTTAGCCTCTCTGGTCTCAACACTCTGTCTGATTTTGGATTTTTTTTTTTTTTTCCAAAATGAGACTTGACACCAGAGAGGCTGAATACCGCACTGAGTCAATGCGGTCTTAGCCTCTCTGGTGTCAACACTCTGTCTGATTTTGGATTTTTTTTTTTTTTTTCCAAAATCAGACTTGACACCAGAGAGGCTGAATACCGCACTGAGTCAATGCGGTCTTAGCCTCTCTGGTCTCAACACTCTGTCTGATTTTGGATTTTTTTTTTTTTTTTCCAAATCAGACTTGACACCAGAGAGGCTGAATACCGCACTGAGTCAATGCGGTCTTAGCCTCTCTGGTCTCAACACTCTGTCTGATTTTGGATTTTTTTTTTTTTTATCAAAATGAGACTTGACACCAGAGAGGCTGAATACCGCACTGAGTCAATGCGGTCTTAGCCTCTCTGGTGTCAACACTCTGTCTGATTTTGGATTTTTTTTTTTTTTTTTCCCAAAATCAGACTTGACACCAGAGAGGCTGAATACCGCACTGAGTCAATGCGGTCTTAGCCTCTCTGGTCTCAACACTCTGTCTGATTTTGGATTTTTTTTTTTTTTTTTCAAAAATGAGACTTGACACCAGAGAGCTGAATACCGCACTGAGTCAATGCGGTCTTAGCCTCTCTGGTGTCAACACTCTGTCTGATTTTGGATTTTTTTTTTTTTTTTTTCCAAAATCAGATTTGACACCAGAGAGGCTGAATACCGCACTGAGTCAATGCGGTCTTAGCCTCTCTGGTCTCAACACTGTGTCTGATTTTTGATTTTTTTTTTTTTCCAAAATGAGACTTGACACCAGAGAGGCTGAATACCGCACTGAGTCAATGCGGTCTTAGCCTCTCTGGTCTCAACACTCTGTCTGCATTTTGGATTTTTTTTTTTTTTTTCCAAAATGAGACAGAGTGTTGAGACCAGAGAGGCTAAGACCGCATTGACTCAGTGCGGTATTCAGCCTCTCTGGTGTCAAGTCTCATTTTGGAAAAAAAAAAAAAATCAAAAATCAGACACAGTGTTGAGACCAGAGAGGCTAAGACCGCATTGACTCAGTGCGGTATTCAGCCTCTCTGGTGTCAAATCTGATTTTGGAAAAAAAAAAAAAAAAATCCAAAATCAGACAGAGTGTTGACACCAGAGAGGCTAAGACCGCATTGACTCAGTGCGGTATTCAGCCTCTCTGGTGTCAAGTCTCATTTTTGAAAAAAAAAAAAAAAATCCAAAATCAGACAGAGTGTTGAGACCAGAGAGGCTAAGACCGCATTGACTCAGTGCGGTATTCAGCCTCTCTGGTGTCAAGTCTGATTTTGGGAAAAAAAAAAAAAAAAATCCAAAATCAGACAGAGTGTTGACACCAGAGAGGCTAAGACCGCATTGACTCAGTGCGGTATTCAGCCTCTCTGGTGTCAAGTCTCATTTTGATAAAAAAAAAAAAAATCCAAAATCAGACAGAGTGTTGAGACCAGAGAGGCTAAGACCGCATTGACTCAGTGCGGTATTCAGCCTCTCTGGTGTCAAGTCTGATTTTGGAAAAAAAAAAAAAAAATCCAAAATCAGACAGAGTGTTGAGACCAGAGAGGCTAAGACCGCATTGACTCAGTGCGGTATTCAGCTCTCTGGTGTCAAGTCTGATTTTGGAAAAAAAAAAAAAAATCCAAAATCAGACAGAGTGTTGACACCAGAGAGGCTAAGACCGCATTGACTCAGTGCGGTATTCAGCCTCTCTGGTGTCAAGTCTCATTTTGGAAAAAAAAAAAAAATCCAAAATCAGACAGAGTGTTGAGACCAGAGAGGCTAAGACCGCATTGACTCAGTGCGGTATTCAGCCTCTCTGGTGTCAAGTCTGATTTTGGAAAAAAAAAAAAAATCCAAAATCAGACAGAGTGTTGACACCAGAGAGGCTAAGACCGCATTGACTCAGTGCGGTATTCAGCCTCTCTGGTGTCAAGTCTGATTTTGGAAAAAAAAAAAAAAAATCCAAAATCAGACAGAGTGTTGACGACCAGAGAGGCTAAGACCGCATTGACTCAGTGCGGTATTCAGCCTCTCTGGTGTCAAGTCTGATTTTGAAAAAAAAAAAAAAAATCCAAAATCAGACAGAGTGTTGACACCAGAGAGGCTAAGACCGCATTGACTCAGTGCGGTATTCAGCCTCTCTGGTGTCAAGTCTGATTTTGGAAAAAAATAAAATAAATCCAAAATCAGACAGAGTGTTGACACCAGAGAGGCTAAGACCGCATTGACTCAGTGCGGTATTCAGCCTCTCTGGTGTCAAGTCTGATTTTGGAAAAAAAAAAAAAAAAATCCAAAATCAGACAGAGTGTTGACACCAGAGAGGCTAAGACCGCATTGACTCAGTGCGGTATTCAGCCTCTCTGGTGTCAAGTCTGATTTTGGGAAAAAAAAAAAAAAAATCCAAAATCAGACAGTGTTGAGACCAGAGAGGCTAGGACCGCATTGACTCAGTGCGGTATTCAGCCTCTCTGGGTGTCAAGTCTGATTTTGGGAAAAAAAAAAAAAAATCCAAAATCAGACAGTGTTGAGACCAGAGAGGCTAGGACCGCATTGACTCAGTGCGGTATTCAGCCTCTCTGGTGTCAAGTCTGATTTTGGGGAAAAAAGAAAAAAAAAATCCAAAATCAGACAGAGTGTTGACACCAGAGAGGCTAAGACCGCATTGACTCAGTGCAGTATTCAGCCTCTCTGGTGTCAAGTCTGATTTTGGAAAAAAAAAAAAAATCCAAAATCAGACAGAGTGTTGACACCAGAGAGGCTAAGACCGCATTGACTCAGTGCGGTATTCAGCCTCTCTGGTGTCAAGTCTGATTTTGGGAAAAAAAAAAAAAAATCCAAAATCAGACAGTGTTGAGACCAGAGAGGCTAGGACCGCATTGACTCAGTGCGGTATTCAGCTCTCTGGTGTCAAGTCTGATTTTGGGAAAAAAAAAAAAAAAAATCCAAAATCAGACAGTGTTGAGACCAGAGAGGCTAGGACCGCATTGACTCAGTGCGGTATTCAGCCTCTCTGGTGTCAAGTCTGATTTTGGGAAAAAAAAAAAAAAAACCCAAAATCAGACAGAGTGTTGACACCAGAGAGGCTAAGACCGCATTGACTCAGTGCGGTATTCAGCCTCTCTGGTGTCAAGTCTGATTTTGGAAAAAAGAAAAAAAAATCCAAAATCAGACAGAGTGTTGACACCAGAGAGGCTAAGACCGCATTGACTCAGTGCGGTATTCAGCCTCTCTGGTGTCAAGTCTCATTTTGGAAAAAAAAAAAAAAAATCCAAAATCAGACAGAGTGTTGAGACCAGAGAGGCTAAGACCGCATTGACTCAGTGCGGTATTCAGCCTCTCTGGTGTCAAGTCTCATTTTGGAAAAAAAAAAAAAATCAAAAATCAGACACAGTGTTGAGACCAGAGAGGCTAAGACCGCATTGACTCAGTGCGGTATTCAGCCTCTCTGGTGTCAAATCTGATTTTGAAAAAAAAAAAAAAAATCCAAAATCAGACAGAGTGTTGACACCAGAGAGGCTAAGACCGCATTGACTCAGTGCGGTATTCAGCCTCTCTGGTGTCAAGTCTCATTTTTGAAAAAAAAAAAAAAAATCCAAAATCAGACAGAGTGTTGAGACCAGAGAGGCTAAGACCGCATTGACTCAGTGCGGTATTCAGCCTCTCTGGTGTCAAGTCTGATTTTGGAAAAAAAAAAAAAAAATCCAAAATCAGACAGAGTGTTGAGACCAGAGAGGCTAAGACCGCATTGACTCAGTGCGGTATTCAGCCTCTCTGGTGTCAAGTCTGATTTTGGAAAAAAAAAAAAAAATCCAAAATCAGACAGAGTGTTGACACCAGAGAGGCTAAGACCGCATTGACTCAGTGCGGTATTCAGCCTCTCTGGTGTCAAGTCTCATTTTTGAAAAAAAAAAAAAAAAATCCAAAATCAGACAGAGTGTTGAGACCAGAGAGGCTAAGACCGCATTGACTCAGTGCGGTATTCAGCCTCTCTGGTGTCAGTCTGATTTTGGAAAAAAAAAAAAAAATCCAAAATCAGACAGAGTGTTGACACAGAGAGGCTAAGACCGCATTGACTCAGTGCGGTATTCAGCCCCTCTGGTGTCAAGTCTCATTTTGGAAAAAAAAAAAAAAAAAAAAATCAGACACAGTGTTGAGACCAGAGAGGCTAAGACCGCATTGACTCAGTGCGGTATTCAGCCTCTCTGGTGTCAAGTCTGATTTTGGAAAAAAAAAAAAAAAAATCCAAAATCAGACAGAGTGTTGACACCAGAGAGGCGAAGACCGCATTGACTCAGTGCGGTATTCAGCCTCTCTGGTGTCAAGTCTGATTTTGGAAAAAAAAAAAAAAAAATCCAAAATCAGACAGAGTGTTGAGACCAGAGAGGCTAAGACCGCATTGACTCAGTGCGGTATTCAGCCTCTCTGGTGTCAAGTCTGATTTTGGAAAAAAAAAAAAAAAAATCCAAAATCAGACAGAGTGTTGACACCAGAGAGGCTAAGGACCGCATTGACTCAGTGCGGTATTCAGCCTCTCTGGTGTCAAGTCTGATTTTGGGAAAAAAAAATAAATAAATCCAAAATCAGACAGTGTTGAGACCAGAGAGGCTAGGACCCGCATTGACTCAGTGCGGTATTCAGCCTCTCTGGTGTCAAGTCTGATTTTGGGAAAAAAAAAAAAAAAATCCAAAATCAGACAGTGTTGAGACCAGAGAGGCTAGGACCGCATTGACTCAGTGCGGTATTCAGCCTCTCTGGTGTCAAGTCTGATTTTGGGAAAAAAAAAAAAAAAATCCAAAATCAGACAGGTGTTGACGACCAGAGAGGCTAGGACCGCATTGACTCAGTGCGGTATTCAGCCTCTCTGGTGTCAAGTCTGATTTTGGAAAAAAAAAAAAAAAATCCAAAATCAGACAGAGTGTTGACACCAGAGAGGCTAAGACCGCATTGACTCAGTGCGGTATTCAGCCTCTCTGGTGTCAAGTCTGATTTTGGAAAAAAAAAAAAAAATCCAAAATCAGACAGAGTGTTGACACCAGAGAGGCTAAGACCGCATTGACTCAGTGCGGTATTCAGCCTCTCTGGTGTCAAGTCTGATTTTGGAAAAAAAAAAAAAAAATCCAAAATCAGACAGAGTGTTGACACCAGAGAGGCTAAGACCGCATTGACTCAGTGCGGTATTCAGCCTCTCTGGTGTCAAGTCTGATTTTGAAAAAAAAAAAAAAAATCCAAAATCAGACAGAGTGTTGACACCAGAGAGGCTAAGACCGCATTGACTCAGTGCGGTATTCAGCCTCTCTGGTGTCAAGTCTCATTTTGGAAAAAAAAAAAAAATCAAAAATCAGACACAGTGTTGAGACCAGAGAGGCTAAGACCGCATTGACTCAGTGCGGTATTCAGCCTCTCTGGTGTCAAGTCTCATTTTGGGAAAAAATCAAAAATCAAAATCAGACACAGTGTTGAGACCAGAGAGGCTAAGACCGCATTGACTCAGTGCGGTATTCAGCCTCTCTGGTGTCAAGTCTGATTTTGGAAAAAAAAAAAAAAATCCAAAATCAGACAGAGTGTTGACACCAGAGAGGCTAAGACCGCATTGACTCAGTGCGGTATTCAGCCTCTCTGGTGTCAAGTCTCATTTTGGAAAAAAAAAAAAAAAATCCAAAATCAGACAGAGTGTTGAGACCAGAGAGGCTAAGACCGCATTGACTCAGTGCGGTATTCAGCCTCTCTGGTGTCAAGTCTCATTTTGGAAAAAAAAAAAAAAATCAAAAATCAGACACACAGTGTTGAGACCAGAGAGGCTAAGACCGCATTGACTCAGTGCGGTATTCAGCCTCTCTGGTGTCAAATCTGATTTTGGAAAAAAAAAAAAAAAAATCCAAAATCAGACAGAGTGTTGACACCAGAGAGGCTAAGACCGCATTGACTCAGTGCGGTATTCAGCCTCTCTGGTGTCAAGTCTCATTTTTGAAAAAAAAAAAAAAAAAATCCAAAATCAGACAGAGTGTTGAGACCAGAGAGGCTAAGACCGCATTGACTCAGTGCGGTATTCAGCCTCTCTGGTGTCAAGTCTGATTTTGGGAAAAAAAAATAAAAAATCCAAAATCAGACAGAGTGTTGACACCAGAGAGGCTAAGACCGCATTGACTCAGTGCGGTATTCAGCCTCTCTGGTGTCAAGTCTCATTTTGGAAAAAAAAAAAAAAAATCCAAATCAGACAGAGTGTTGAGACAGAGAGGCTAAGACCGCATTGACTCAGTGCGGTATTCAGCCTCTCTGGTGTCAAGTCTGATTTTGGAAAAAAAAAAAAAAAATCCAAAATCAGACAGAGTGTTGAGACCAGAGAGGCTAAGACCGCATTGACTCAGTGCGGTATTCAGCCTCTCTGGTGTCAAGTCTGATTTTGGAAAAAAAAAAAAAAAATCCAAAATCAGACAGAGTGTTGACACCAGAGAGGCTAAGACCGCATTGACTCAGTGCGGTATTCAGCCTCTCTGGTGTCAAGTCTCATTTTGGAAAAAAAAAAAAAAAATCCAAAATCAGACAGAGTGTTGAGACCAGAGAGGCTAAGACCGCATTGACTCAGTGCGGTATTCAGCCTCTTCTGGTGTCAAGTCTGATTTTGGAAAAAAAAAAAAAAAATCCAAAATCAGACAGAGTGTTGACACCAGAGAGGCTAAGACCGCATTGACTCAGTGCGGTATTCAGCCTCTCTGGTGTCAAGTCTGATTTTGGAAAAAAAAAAAAAAAAATCCAAAAATCAGACAGAGTGTTGAGACCAGAGAGGCTAAGACCGCATTGACTCAGTGCGGTATTCAGCCTCTCTGGTGTCAAGTCTGATTTTGAAAAAAAAAAAAAAATCCAAAATCAGACAGAGTGTTGACACCAGAGAGGCTAAGACCGCATTGACTCAGTGCGGTATTCAGCCTCTCTGGTGTCAAGTCTGATTTTGGAAAAAAAAAAAAAAAATCCAAAATCAGACAGAGTGTTGACACCAGAGAGGCTAAGACCGCATTGACTCAGTGCGGTATTCAGCCTCTCTGGTGTCAAGTCTGATTTTGGAAAAAAAAAAAAAAAAAATCCAAAATCAGACAGAGTGTTGACACCAGAGAGGCTAAGACCGCATTGACTCAGTGCGGTATTAAGCCTCTCTGGTGTCAAGTCTGATTTGGGAAAAAAAAAAAAAAAATCCAAAATCAGACAGTGTTGAGACCAGAGAGGCTAGGACCGCATTGACTCAGTGCGGTATTCAGCCTCTCTGGTGTCAAGTCTGATTTTGGGAAAAAAAAAAAAAAAATCCAAAATCAGACAGAGTGTTGACACCAGAGAGGCTAAGACCGCATTGACTCAGTGCGGTATTCAGCCTCTCTGGTGTCAAGTCTCATTTTGGAAAAAAAAAAAAAATCCAAAATCAGACAGAGTGTTGAGACCAGAGAGGCTAAGACCGCATTGACTCAGTGCGGTATTCAGCCTCTCTGGTGTCAAGTCTGATTTTGGAAAAAAAAAAAAAAAAAATCCAAAATCAGACAGAGTGTTGACACCAGAGAGGCTAAGACCGCATTGACTCAGTGCGGTATTCAGCCTCTCTGGTGTCAAGTCTGATTTGGAAAAAAAAAAAAAAAAATCCAAAATCAGACAGAGTGTTGAGACCAGAGAGGCTAAGACCGCATTGACTCAGTGCGGTATTCAGCCTCTCTGGTGTCAAGTCTGATTTTGAAAAAAAAAAAAAAAATCCAAAATCAGACAGAGTGTTGACACAGAGAGGCTAAGACCGCATTGACTCAGTGCGGTATTCAGCCTCTCTGGTGTCAAGTCTGATTTTGGAAAAAAAAAAAAAAATCCAAAATCAGACAGAGTGTTGACACCAGAGAGGCTAAGACCGCATTGACTCAGTGCGGTATTCAGCCTCTCTGGTGTCAAGTCTGATTTTGGAAAAAAAAAAAAAAAATCCAAAATCAGACAGAGTGTTGACACCAGAGAGGCTAAGACCGCATTGACTCAGTGCGGTATTCAGCCTCTCTGGTGTCAAGTCTGATTTTGGGAAAAAAAAAAAAAAAAATCCAAAATCAGACAGTGTTGAGACCAGAGAGGCTAGGACCGCATTGACTCAGTGCGGTATTCAGCCTCTCTGGTGTCAAGTCTGATTTTGGGAAAAAAAAAAAAAAATCCAAAATCAGACAGTGTTGAGACCAGAGAGGCTAGGACCGCATTGACTCAGTGCGGTATTCAGCCTCTCTGGTGTCAAGTCTGATTTTGGGAAAAAAAAAAAAAAAATCCAAAATCAGACAGAGTGTTGACACCAGAGAGGCTAAGACCGCATTGACTCAGTGCGGTATTCAGCCTCTCTGGTGTCAAGTCTGATTTTGGAAAAAAAAAAAAAATCCAAAATCAGACAGAGTGTTGACACCAGAGAGGCTAAGACCGCATTGACTCAGTGCGGTATTCAGCCTCTCTGGTGTCAAGTCTGATTTTGGGAAAAAAAAAAAAAAAAATCCAAAATCAGACAGTTGAGACCAGAGAGGCTAGGACCGCATTGACTCAGTGCGGTATTCAGCCTCTCTGGTGTCAAGTCTGATTTTGGGAAAAAAAAAAAAAAAATCCAAAATCAGACAGTGTGTTGAGACCAGAGAGGCTAAGACCGCATTGACTCAGTGCGGTATTCAGCCTCTCTGGTGTCAAGTCTGATTTTGAAAAAAAAAAAAAAAAATCCAAAATCAGACAGAGTGTTGACACCAGAGAGGCTAAGACCGCATTGACTCAGTGCGGTATTCAGCCTCTCTGGTGTCAAGTCTGATTTTTGAAAAAAAAAAAAAAAAATCCAAATCAGACAGAGTGTTGACACCAGAGAGGCTAAGACCGCATTGACTCAGTGCGGTATTCAGCCTCTCTGGTGTCAAGTCTGATTTTGGAAAAAAAAAAAAAAAAAAATCCAAAATCAGACAGAGTGTTGACACCAGAGAGGCTAAGACCGCATTGACTCAGTGCGGTATTCAGCCTCTCTGGTGTCAAGTCTGATTTTGGGAAAAAAAAAAAAAAAATCCAAAATCAGACAGTGTTGAGACCAGAGAGGCTAGGACCGCATTGACTCAGTGCGGTATTCAGCCTCTCTGGTGTCAAGTCTGATTTTGGGAAAAAAAAAAAAAAATCCAAAATCAGACAGTGTTGAGACCAGAGAGGCTAGGACCCGCATTGACTCAGTGCGGTATTCAGCCTCTCTGGTGTCAAGTCTGATTTTGGGAAAAAAAAAAAAAAAAAAATCCAAAATCAGACAGAGTGTTGACACCAGAGAGGCTAAGACCGCATTGACTCAGTGCGGTATTCAGCCTCTCTGGTGTCAAGTCTGATTTTGGAAAAAAAAAAAAAAATCCAAAATCAGACAGAGTGTTGACACCAGAGAGGCTAAGACCGCATTGACTCAGTGCGGTATTCAGCCTCTCTGGTGTCAAGTCTGATTTTGGGAAAAAAAAAAAAAAAAATCCAAAATCAGACAGTGTTGAGACCAGAGAGGCTAGGACCGCATTGACTCAGTGCGGTATTCAGCCTCTCTGGTGTCAAGTCTGATTTTGGGAAAAAAAAAAAAAAAATCCAAAATCAGACAGTGTTGAGACCAGAGAGGCTAGGACCGCATTGACTCAGTGCGGTATTCAGCCTCTCTGGTGTCAAGTCTGATTTTGGGAAAAAAAAAAAAAAAAAACCCAAAATCAGACAGAGTGTTGACACCAGAGAGGCTAAGACCGCATTGACTCAGTGCGGTATTCAGCCTCTCTGGTGTCAAGTCTGATTTTGGAAAAAAAAAAAAAAAATCCAAAATCAGACAGAGTGTTGACACCAGAGAGGCTAAGACCAGCATTGACTCAGTGCGGTATTCAGCCTCTCTGGTGTCAAGTCTCATTTTGGAAAAAAAAAAAAAAATCCAAAATCAGACAGAGTGTTGAGACCAGAGAGGCTAAGACCGCATTGACTCAGTGCGGTATTCAGCCTCTCTGGTGTCAAGTCTCATTTTGGAAAAAAAAAAAAATCAAAAATCAGACACAGTGTTGAGACCAGAGAGGCTAAGACCGCATTGACTCAGTGCGGTATTCAGCCTCTCTGGTGTCAATCTGATTTTGAAAAAAAAAAAAAAAAAAATCCAAAATCAGACAGAGTGTTGACACCAGAGAGGCTAAGACCGCATTGACTCAGTGCGGTATTCAGCCTCTCTGGTGTCAAGTCTCATTTTTGAAAAAAAAAAAAAAAAAAAATCCAAAATCAGACAGAGTGTTGAGACCAGAGAGGCTAAGACCGCATTGACTCAGTGCGGTATTCAGCCTCTCTGGTGTCAAGTCTGATTTTGGAAAAAAAAAAAAAAAAATCCAAAATCAGACAGAGTGTTGAGACCAGAGAGGCTAAGACCGCATTGACTCAGTGCGGTATTCAGCCTCTCTGGTGTCAAGTCTGATTTTGGAAAAAAAAAAAAAATCCAAAATCAGACACAGTGTTGACACCAGAGAGGCTAAGACCGCATTGACTCAGTGCGGTATTCAGCCTCTCTGGTGTCAAGTCTCATTTTTGAAAAAAAAAAAAAAAATCCAAATCAGACAGAGTGTTGAGACCAGAGAGGCTAAGACCGCATTGACTCAGTGCGGTATTCAGCCTCTCTGGTGTCAAGTCTGATTTTGGAAAAAAAAAAAAAAAATCCAAAATCAGACAGAGTGTTGACACCAGAGAGGCTAAGACCGCATTGACTCAGTGCGGTATTCAGCCTCTCTGGTGTCAAGTCTCATTTTGGAAAAAAAAAAAAAAAAAAATCAGACACAGTGTTGAGACCAGAGAGGCTAAGACCGCATTGACTCAGTGCGGTATTCAGCCTCTCTGGTGTCAAGTCTGATTTTGGAAAAAAAAAAAAAAAATCCAAAATCAGACAGAGTGTTGACACCAGAGAGGCTAAGACCGCATTGACTCAGTGCGGTATTCAGCTGGTCTGTCAAGTCTGATTTTGGAAAAAAAAAAAAAAAAAATCCAAATCAGACAGAGTGTTGAGACCAGAGAGGCTAAGACCGCATTGACTCAGTGCGGTATTCAGCCTCTCTGGTGTCAAGTCTGATTTTGGAAAAAAAAAAAAAAAAATCCAAAATCAGACAGTGTTGAGACCAGAGAGGCTAGGACCGCATTGACTCAGTGCGGTATTCAGCCTCTCTGGTGTCAAGTCTAATTTTGGGAAAAAAAAAAAAAAAAATCCAAAATCAGACAGTGTTGAGACCAGAGAGGCTAGGACCGCATTGACTCAGTGCGGTATTCAGCCTCTCCTGGTGTCAAGTCTGATTTTGGGAAAAAAAAAAAAAAATCCAAAATCAG
>NW_028151431.1:0-49783 GCF_964638095.1 Poromitra crassiceps
CCTACTTCCAGTCTCTGACTCTGTGTAGCAGAGCTGTCACATTCGGAACGAGGGTGTGTCACGGTCAGTATGGATGTCTCTCTGAGTAGCATCCCTGACATTAAGCATTAATACTGCTGCAGGCTTATGTATAACTGCTGCTTGTTGTGGGGGCGTAGCGTAACCCACAGATGACACCGCCGCTGTTTCACCTTTAACCTTGGCCTCTATCATGGCCTCAGCTGTTTTACAGTATGTGACTGCAGTGAGGCCATGGCTTTGTGTGCCCATCTTGTTGCTGTTTCAAAAGGCCCCATGCCACTCTGAATCTGTCATATGTGGCATGGTGTTAATCTCAGCCTGCATCCTGGCCATATAGTGGCTCCGCAGGCTCCTTAAAGTAGCCATTTCCCATTGTCTCGCATGTCCCTCTAAGATTTGGTCTAACTCTGGGGTGGGACCAAATGGTCGGACTGCGGCAATGAGTGTTCCAGTAATTTTGCTGATCCCTGGTGGAGGAGCGTCCTGGGTCACAAATGCTAAATGGTGAGAGGCCCTAATAATAGCTAGCATGACCTTAGCTTTGTCCCTATGTTGAGGGTCTGACCCCTCCTCCATGTAATTCCCACTATTGCCTACACACTCAGGCCTATCGTGCCCCTCGGGCGCCTGGTGCTGGTCTGTGGGGAGACGACAGGGCTCTGTAGTATGCCAGTCCCAAGGGCCTGTGTATTGGCCCTCCTCCACACTAAGGTGTCTTTGAGTATCGTCGGCTAGGGCCACAGTATCTTGCTGTGAGGGCTGCCATGGGTAGTATGTCTCATCCCCCAGTCTGGATTTTGTGACTGGGGGTCGTCCTTAACTATGTCACCCGTGTATGGTGGCCTACATTTGGTGCATATATCTGAATAGCAACCAGTGCCATCACATGCAGCCACTAGCCTAGGTGCCGCTGGTGCTCTACCTCTCACTGTCAGGTTCTGTTCGGATTCTGGTCCTGATACGGACTCATCCCTAAACTCTAAAGCCCTGTATGGCTGGGGTTGCTGTTGCCTAGGCTCTATGTTGGACGCCTGGCTGTTGGGAGGCCTCTGTTGCAGTGGATTTTGCTCTGGGCGTATGTTAGGGCTTCTATGAGACACCCTGGGCGGATGTGTAGCTACCCTAGACCCCAGGCGTGTGAGTGATCTGCCCCTCTTTTTAGACATAACTGCCCAGGCTTTTTTGTTTGATGCTGTTTAATGACTGCTATTTATTCAGACAGTCAGGCGTCTCAATGTGGACGCTGTGCAGATTTGTTTGCCGACACGGGCCTACCTGGCTGCTAGTTGCTTCTTTTTTGAAGCACAAAATGGCGTCTCCCCTGCCCCTGCTTGTTCTAGCTCTGGGTCACAGGTGGTCGCACAATTGCAGCTACTCTACCCAGCTTTCTCTGCTAAATTGCCGCTTCTTCTTAGCTCTGATAAGAGCTTTTTTAGCCCTTAGAAGGACTATTTCTTCTGGTCCTGATAAGGACCTTTTTGCTGCTTGCTCTTGATTTTGGTCCGCGTGTCTTTCTTGAACGCGTCCAATAAGGAACTTAGGTCGTAGAAAAATCGTCAACTTAATCTGTAACACGACGCGTTTCGATCATCAAGGATCTCATCAGGTGTTTTCAAGTTGACTGTGATCAAAAAATGTGACTTAGTGGGTCTTCAATGAGGCTTGAGTGAAAAAAGAGCTTTTGCAGCGATGCGGTCTGTTCGGTTGTCTCCAGCACAGTGAGCTCATCGCAGAGTGAGCCGCTTCACTGGCTGGAGGGGCGTGGTTAAGCTCCCACCCCAGAGAAAGTATTTTACTCTGGCACCTAAGTGACGCACTTTCTCATACTATTAACCTCTCATAAAATTTTCTGAATAGAAAATAAATTACTTTGAATAAAAGTAAGTATGAAACAAAAAGAAATGGTTTAAAAATTCCATTCCCTCGACCTTTCGTGGTCTGTTCCAGTTTTGGGGTGCCACCCTGCAAGGTCGGACGCCTGCCATGCCGCCCCTCGCAATACAAGTCCATGCATATCCCTGTGTGTGTTTTGATTGTGAGCCTGTGCCATGGGACAAATCCACCATGTGGTTGAGTCCCCCTTGCATCAGGTGAACAATCAAAATCACACTTAACCACATTCTACATCCTGGCATTTACTGGCCCTCAGCATGTAATGCCTTCTTGGATCAATGTTTGAACACCTCTGGATCACAGGATGCGTAAGTATGTCACCCACAAGCACCCCGGTACAACCCTCATGGTGTCCAAACCATGAAGTCCCCATCAATGCTCAGGGGAGACCTCTCACACACCCCATGACCCAGGGTCAAGACAGTGACAGCAATATTGGGCCTTCAAATTAAGGCATGCTATTACAATTTGATTTCCTCCACTCTAATTGATCTATGTTGTATGTTCAATGTCCCAATTAAATTTAGGGTTAGGCCAGGGGTGACAATTTTCTTTAGGGGTAAACTTGGTTCGGTTTAGGGCCTAGATCTAATTAAACGTGAATTGGAGGGGTTAAGGTGTGTATTTATAATAGGATGGGGTTAGTTAACTGCACAATAAGGTGATTGGTTAAGTTCAGGCACTAAAGGGCGTGGTTAGGTTATGGGTTAAGGGATAGGTGATGGTTATGTCTATACAAAATGCCTAGGTTAGGTTTAGGCATATGTGTTTACATGCATAAGCAGTGTTATATTTAGGCTAAAGTACGGCCTTCAAATTGCTCGATTTGGCTTGTCACTGCTATGACTGTCACACAAAGCACTAGGCTAGGCATCTGTTATGACATATATAAGCAGTGTTATATTGGGCTAAAGTATGGCCTTCAAAGTGCTCTACCAGGCCTAAGCACTGCTATGGCTGTTCTGTTTACATTATGTGCTTTAAAAACAAGCTCAGCAACAAGAACAGTGTTTCTCATGAGATACCTGCTTGGGTCCATGCCTGGACACTTTTGAATCACAGGATACACCAGTGTGCCACCTCCAAGCACTCAAGCACACTCTCATGGTATCCAAACCATGAAGTCCCCTCCAATGCTCAGGAGGGACTCCTCGTGCACCCCGCGACACCAGGGTCAAGACAGTGACACCAATACTGGGCCTTCAAACTGAGACTCCTGATTACATTCCTGGCCTTTCAAACTAGGTGTTAAGCCTTGTAACAGGGATATTAAATAAGGGGGCAAAACCAACTTAAATCGTAGGAGAGGTTTATAGTTCCATCTAGTGGTTGAGACAAGGCCTAACATGGCTTTTAAGTGTGTAAGTGGGAGCCAGGCAGGGCTTTTCTGCATGTCAGACATGTCCAATGTTATGCAGTTTAAAAATCAGCATCAAATTGTGGAGACCTGGTTCTGGCCTCCACAGCAAGGTCATACCATGACCTTTGCCAGACATGACTGTACTATGCAGTTAGTCAGCATCAAAGGCCTTGTTATGACCTTTAAGTGAGGGTCTTTGTTGCTTTTAAGTAGTTTAACAACTTTTTGTACACCAGGTTGGTGTTATAATTGTATCCACTGCATCTTCATCATATAGCATTCAAGATTGGGTCCTGGGTGATAGAAAACAGGGGCCTGGCCACTCGGCACAATGTCAGGATCTGGCCGGGTTAGGTTTGGGGGAAAAGTTGTGACCGAGGCTAAAGGCCTCGGTCTATGGCACGCTCTCGATAACACTGCCCTGAGCGTCCCATCACCAGGTCCCTGCTCCCTATGTAACTCCCATGGACGGCTCTCTTGTTACTGAGATGAAGTGAGAAATGGCTCCCCTAAATACCATTTGAAAGACTACGCATACCGCGGCTTGTAACTGTGGTGTATACCAAATAAGTGTGCCCTCTGAGAAACAATTAGACTTGTGCCTAGTGTTGGTCTGTTTCTCATAGAGGCCTGTGAGTGACTCCAACACACTTTACCTGTCACCACCGTAACTGTGTGTGTTGTGCCTGAGAGGTAGAGATAGAATGAGAGAACATTGGCTTTTTAGTGGATGTATATCCTTTTAGTAAGAGGATGTATGTCCTTCTTATTGAGTGTGTCTCAACCAATGTTCTAACATTCGCTGAGCTGTGTCTGCTGTCCAGTGAATATTGTCCCCCTGTGTCATAAACTGCTGGGATGGCAACAGGGGTATTGTTCTCAGTCTCTCTCCTATGATGTGGTTCAAGTATTCAAGCATCTCAGCCGATTGATAGGGCAGATGCTGTGAATAATTCACCAACGGGACCCATATTCTTGCCAGGGGGAAGCGCTCTTGTAAGGCTGTGACCGCTTGAATCATCTGTCTGTGCAGGGTAGATCTGTCTATCCAAGCATGGCAATTAATCCCCACTGCCAGGATGACCTTTGTGACCTCTGCACAGACAGTTGTATGGGTCATAAGAGCAGGAACATGGCCAAAATGGGCACCAGGGTAACTGTCAATCTGCAGTTGGGGGCATCTGAACCTGTGTATGTTTTTCAGGTTCGAATCCCCTAGGAGCAACCACTGCGTGTTAGTGGTTAGAACCCAATCCCTATATTTGTTTGGTGTGGAGGCATGCCTAGTGGGTTTCTGGTTCTTAGGTGGGGCGGTGCGCCACCTGACTGAGCAGGTGTGTTTGACCTCTGCACTATTTACGAGTGAGGTCACAGACCCAGGCCCTACTTCCAGTCTCTGACTCTGTGTAGCAGAGCTGTCACATTCGGACGAGGGTGTGTCACGGTCAGTATGGATGTCTCTCTGAGTAGCATCCCTGACATTAAGCATTAATACTGCTGCAGGCTTATGTATAACTGCTGCTTGTTGTGGGGGCGTAGCGTAACCCACAGATGACACCGCCGCTGTTTCACCTTTAACCTTGGCCTCTATCATGGCCTCAGCTGTTTTTACAGTATGTGACTGCAGTGAGGCCATGGCTTTGTGTGCCCATCTTGTTGCTGTTTCAAAAGGCCCATGCCACTCTGAATCTGTCATATGTGGCATGGTGTTAATCTCAGCCTGCATCCTGGCCATATAGTGGCTCCGCAGGCTCCTTAAAGTAGCCATTTCCCATTGTCTCGCATGTCCCTCTAAGATTTGGTCTAACTCTGGGGTGGGACCAAATGGTCGGACTGCGGCAATGAGTGTTCCAGTAATTTTGCTGATCCCTGGTGGAGGAGCGTCCTGGGTCACAAATGCTAAATGGTGAGAGGCCCTAATAATAGCTAGCATGACCTTAGCTTTGTCCCTATGTTGAGGGTCTGACCCCTCCTCCATGTAATTCCCACTATTGCCTACACACTCAGGCCTATCGTGCCCCTCGGGCGCCTGGTGCTGGTCTGTGGGGAGACGACAGGGCTCTGTAGTATGCCAGTCCCAAGGGCCTGTGTATTGGCCCTCCTCCACACTAAGGTGTCTTTGAGTATCGTCGGCTAGGGCCACAGTATCTTGCTGTGAGGGCTGCCATGGGTAGTATGTCTCATCCCCCCAGTCTGGATTTTGTGACTGGGGGTCGTCCTTAACTATGTCACCCGTGTATGGTGGCCTACATTTGGTGCATATATCTGAATAGCAACCAGTGCCATCACATGCAGCCACTAGCCTAGGTGCCGCTGGTGCTCTACCTCTCACTGTCAGGTTCTGTTCGGATTCTGGTCCTGATACGGACTCATCCCTAAACTCTAAAGCCCTGTATGGGCTGGGTTGCTGTTGCCTAGGCTCTATGTTGGACGCCTGGCTGTTGGGAGGCCTCTGTTGCAGTGGATTTTGCTCTGGGCGTATGTTAGGGCTTCTATGAGACACCCTGGGCGGATGTGTAGCTACCCTAGACCCCAGGCGTGTGAGTGATCTGCCCCTCTTTTTAGACATAACTGCCCAGGCTTTTTTTGTTTGATGCTGTTTAATGACTGCTATTTATTCAGACAGTCAGGCGTCTCAATGTGGACGCTGTGCAGATTTGTTTGCCGACACGGGCCTACCTGGCTGCTAGTTGCTTCTTTTTTGAAGCACAAAATGGCGTCTCCCCTGCCCCTGCTTGTTCTAGCTCTGGGTCACAGGTGGTCGCACAATTGCAGCTACTCTACCCAGCTTTCTCTGCTAAATTGCCGCTTCTTCTTAGCTCTGATAAGAGCTTTTTTAGCCCTTAGAAGGACTATTTCTTCTGGTCCTGATAAGGACCTTTTTGCTGCTTGCTCTTGATTTTGGTCCGCGTGTCTTTCTTGAACGCGTCCAATAAGGAACTTAGGTCGTAGAAAATCGTCAACTTAATCTGTAACACGACGCGTTTCGATCATCAAGGATCTCATCAGGTGTTTTCAAGTTGACTGTGATCAAAAAATGTGACTTAGTGGGTCTTCAATGAGGCTTGAGTGAAAAAAGAGCTTTTGCAGCGATGCGGTCTGTTCGGTTGTCTCCAGCACAGTGAGCTCATCGCAGAGTGAGCCGCTTCACTGGCTGGAGGGGCGTGGTTAAGCTCCCACCCCAGAGAAAGTATTTTACTCTGGCACCTAAGTGACGCACTTTCTCATACTATTAACCTCTCATAAAATTTTCTGAATAGAAAATAAATTACTTTGAATAAAAGTAAGTATGAAACAAAAAGAAATGGTTTAAAAATTCCATTCCCTCGACCTTTCGTGGTCTGTTCCAGTTTTGGGGTGCCACCCTGCAAGGTCGGACGCCTGCCATGCCGCCCCTCGCAATACAAGTCCATGCATATCCCTGTGTGTGTTTTGATTGTGAGCCTGTGCCATGGGACAAATCCACCATGTGGTTGAGTCCCCCTTGCATCAGGTGAACAATCAAAATCACACTTAACCACATTCTACATCCTGGCATTTACTGGCCCTCAGCATGTAATGCCTTCTTGGATCAATGTTTGAACACCTCTGGATCACAGGATGCGTAAGTATGTCACCCACAAGCACCCCGGTACACCCTCATGGTGTCCAAACCATGAAGTCCCCATCAATGCTCAGGGGAGACCTCTCACACACCCCATGACCCAGGGTCAAGACAGTGACAGCAATATTGGGCCTTCAAATTAAGGCATGCTATTACAATTTGATTTCCTCCACTCTAATTGATCTATGTTGTATGTTCAATGTCCCAATTAAATTTAGGGTTAGGCCAGGGTGACAATTTTCTTTAGGGGTAAACTTGGTTCGGTTTAGGGCCTAGATCTAATTAAACGTGAATTGGAGGGGTTAAGGTGTGTATTTATAATAGGATGGGGTTAGTTAACTGCACAATAAGGTGATTGGTTAAGTTCAGGCACTAAAGGGCGTGGTTAGGTTATGGGTTAAGGGATAGGTGATGGTTATGTCTATACAAAATGCCTAGGTTAGGTTTAGGCATATGTGTTTACATGCATAAGCAGTGTTATATTTAGGCTAAAGTACGGCCTTCAAATTGCTCGATTTGGCTTGTCACTGCTATGACTGTCACACAAAGCACTAGGCTAGGCATCTGTTATGACATATATAAGCAGTGTTATATTGGGCTAAAGTATGGCCTTCAAAGTGCTCTACCAGGCCTAAGCACTGCTATGGCTGTTCTGTTTACATTATGTGCTTTAAAACAAGCTCAGCAACAAGAACAGTGTTTCTCATGAGATACCTGCTTGGGTCCATGCCTGGACACTTTTGAATCACAGGATACACCAGTGTGCCACCTCCAAGCACTCAAGCACACTCTCATGGTATCCAAACCATGAAGTCCCCTCCAATGCTCAGGAGGGACTCCTCGTGCACCCCGCGACACCAGGGTCAAGACAGTGACACCAATACTGGGCCTTCAAACTGAGACTCCTGATTACATTCCTGGCCTTTCAAACTAGGTGTTAAGCCTTGTAACAGGGATATTAAATAAGGGGGCAAAACCAACTTAAATCGTAGGAGAGGTTTATAGTTCCATCTAGTGTTGAGACAAGGCCTAACATGGCTTTTAAGTGTGTAAGTGGGAGCCAGGCAGGGCTTTTCTGCATGTCAGACATGTCCAATGTTATGCAGTTTAAAAATCAGCATCAAATTGTGGAGACCTGGTTCTGGCCTCCACAGCAAGGTCATACCATGACCTTTGCCAGACATGACTGTACTATGCAGTTAGTCAGCATCAAAGGCCTTGTTATGACCTTTAAGTGAGGGTCTTTGTTGCTTTTAAGTAGTTTAACAACTTTTTGTACACCAGGTTGGTGTTATAATTGTATCCACTGCATCTTCATCATATAGCATTCAAGATTGGGTCCTGGGTGATAGAAAACAGGGCCTGGCCACTCGGCACAATGTCAGGATCTGGCCGGGTTAGGTTTGGGGGAAAAGTTGTGACCGAGGCTAAAGGCCTCGGTCTATGGCACGCTCTCGATAACACTGCCCTGAGCGTCCCATCACCAGGTCCCTGCTCCCTATGTAACTCCCATGGACGGCTCTCTTGTTACTGAGATGAAGTGAGAAATGGCTCCCCTAAATACCATTTGAAAGACTACGCATACCGCGGCTTGTAACTGTGGTGTATACCAAATAAGTGTGCCCTCTGAGAAACAATTAGACTTGTGCCTAGTGTTGGTCTGTTTCTCATAGAGGCCTGTGAGTGACTCCAACACACTTTACCTGTCACCACCGTAACTGTGTGTGTTGTGCCTGAGAGGTAGAGATAGAATGAGAGAACATTGGCTTTTTAGTGGATGTATATCCTTTTAGTAAGAGGATGTATGTCCTTCTTATTGAGTGTGTCTCAACCAATGTTCTAACATTCGCTGAGCTGTGTCTGCTGTCCAGTGAATATTGTCCCCCTGTGTCATAAACTGCTGGGATGGCAACAGGGGTATTGTTCTCAGTCTCTCTCCTATGATGTGGTTCAAGTATTCAAGCATCTCAGCCGATTGATAGGGCAGATGCTGTGAATAATTCACCAACGGGACCCATATTCTTGCCAGGGGGAAGCGCTCTTGTAAGGCTGTGACCGCTTGAATCATCTGTCTGTGCAGGGTAGATCTGTCTATCCAAGCATGGCAATTAATCCCCACTGCCAGGATGACCTTTGTGACCTCTGCACAGACAGTTGTATGGGTCATAAGAGCAGGAACATGGCCAAAATGGGCACCAGGGTAACTGTCAATCTGCAGTTGGGGGCATCTGAACCTGTGTATGTTTTTCAGGTTCGAATCCCCTAGGAGCAACCACTGCGTGTTAGTGGTTAGAACCCAATCCCTATATTTGTTTGGTGTGGAGGCATGCCTAGTGGGTTTCTGGTTCTTAGGTGGGGCGGTGCGCCACCTGACTGAGCAGGTGTGTTTGACCTCTGCACTATTTACGAGTGAGGTCACAGACCCAGGCCCTACTTCCAGTCTCTGACTCTGTGTAGCAGAGCTGTCACATTCGGACGAGGGTGTGTCACGGTCAGTATGGATGTCTCTCTGAGTAGCATCCCTGACATTAAGCATTAATACTGCTGCAGGCTTATGTATAACTGCTGCTTGTTGTGGGGGCGTAGCGTAACCCACAGATGACACCGCCGCTGTTTCACCTTTAACCTTGGCCTCTATCATGGCCTCAGCTGTTTTTACAGTATGTGACTGCAGTGAGGCCATGGCTTTGTGTGCCCATCTTGTTGCTGTTTCAAAAGGCCCATGCCACTCTGAATCTGTCATATGTGGCATGGTGTTAATCTCAGCCTGCATCCTGGCCATATAGTGGCTCCGCAGGCTCCTTAAAGTAGCCATTTCCCATTGTCTCGCATGTCCCTCTAAGATTTGGTCTAACTCTGGGGTGGGACCAAATGGTCGGACTGCGGCAATGAGTGTTCCAGTAATTTTGCTGATCCCTGGTGGAGGAGCGTCCTGGGTCACAAATGCTAAATGGTGAGAGGCCCTAATAATAGCTAGCATGACCTTAGCTTTGTCCCTATGTTGAGGGTCTGACCCCTCCTCCATGTAATTCCCACTATTGCCTACACACTCAGGCCTATCGTGCCCCTCGGGCGCCTGGTGCTGGTCTGTGGGGAGACGACAGGGCTCTGTAGTATGCCAGTCCCAAGGGCCTGTGTATTGGCCCTCCTCCACACTAAGGTGTCTTTGAGTATCGTCGGCTAGGGCCACAGTATCTTGCTGTGAGGGCTGCCATGGGTAGTATGTCTCATCCCCCCAGTCTGGATTTTGTGACTGGGGGTCGTCCTTAACTATGTCACCCGTGTATGGTGGCCTACATTTGGTGCATATATCTGAATAGCAACCAGTGCCATCACATGCAGCCACTAGCCTAGGTGCCGCTGGTGCTCTACCTCTCACTGTCAGGTTCTGTTCGGATTCTGGTCCTGATACGGACTCATCCCTAAACTCTAAAGCCCTGTATGGGCTGGGTTGCTGTTGCCTAGGCTCTATGTTGGACGCCTGGCTGTTGGGAGGCCTCTGTTGCAGTGGATTTTGCTCTGGGCGTATGTTAGGGCTTCTATGAGACACCCTGGGCGGATGTGTAGCTACCCTAGACCCCAGGCGTGTGAGTGATCTGCCCCTCTTTTTAGACATAACTGCCCAGGCTTTTTTTGTTTGATGCTGTTTAATGACTGCTATTTATTCAGACAGTCAGGCGTCTCAATGTGGACGCTGTGCAGATTTGTTTGCCGACACGGGCCTACCTGGCTGCTAGTTGCTTCTTTTTTGAAGCACAAAATGGCGTCTCCCCTGCCCCTGCTTGTTCTAGCTCTGGGTCACAGGTGGTCGCACAATTGCAGCTACTCTACCCAGCTTTCTCTGCTAAATTGCCGCTTCTTCTTAGCTCTGATAAGAGCTTTTTTAGCCCTTAGAAGGACTATTTCTTCTGGTCCTGATAAGGACCTTTTTGCTGCTTGCTCTTGATTTTGGTCCGCGTGTCTTTCTTGAACGCGTCCAATAAGGAACTTAGGTCGTAGAAAATCGTCAACTTAATCTGTAACACGACGCGTTTCGATCATCAAGGATCTCATCAGGTGTTTTCAAGTTGACTGTGATCAAAAAATGTGACTTAGTGGGTCTTCAATGAGGCTTGAGTGAAAAAAGAGCTTTTGCAGCGATGCGGTCTGTTCGGTTGTCTCCAGCACAGTGAGCTCATCGCAGAGTGAGCCGCTTCACTGGCTGGAGGGGCGTGGTTAAGCTCCCACCCCAGAGAAAGTATTTTACTCTGGCACCTAAGTGACGCACTTTCTCATACTATTAACCTCTCATAAAATTTTCTGAATAGAAAATAAATTACTTTGAATAAAAGTAAGTATGAAACAAAAAGAAATGGTTTAAAAATTCCATTCCCTCGACCTTTCGTGGGTCTGTTCCAGTTTTGGGGTGCCACCCTGCAAGGTCGGACGCCTGCCATGCCGCCCCTCGCAATACAAGTCCATGCATATCCCTGTGTGTGTTTTGATTGTGAGCCTGTGCCATGGGACAAATCCACCATGTGGTTGAGTCCCCCTTGCATCAGGTGAACAATCAAAATCACACTTAACCACATTCTACATCCTGGCATTTACTGGCCCTCAGCATGTAATGCCTTCTTGGATCAATGTTTGAACACCTCTGGATCACAGGATGCGTAAGTATGTCACCCACAAGCACCCCGGTACACCCTCATGGTGTCCAAACCATGAAGTCCCCATCAATGCTCAGGGGAGACCTCTCACACACCCCATGACCCAGGGTCAAGACAGTGACAGCAATATTGGGCCTTCAAATTAAGGCATGCTATTACAATTTGATTTCCTCCACTCTAATTGATCTATGTTGTATGTTCAATGTCCCAATTAAATTTAGGGTTAGGCCAGGGTGACAATTTTCTTTAGGGGTAAACTTGGTTCGGTTTAGGGCCTAGATCTAATTAAACGTGAATTGGAGGGGTTAAGGTGTGTATTTATAATAGGATGGGGTTAGTTAACTGCACAAAGGTGATTGGTTAAGTTCAGGCACTAAAGGGCGTGGTTAGGTTATGGGTTAAGGGATAGGTGATGGTTATGTCTATACAAAATGCCTAGGTTAGGTTTAGGCATATGTGTTTACATGCATAAGCAGTGTTATATTTAGGCTAAAGTACGGCCTTCAAATTGCTCGATTTGGCTTGTCACTGCTATGACTGTCACACAAAGCACTAGGCTAGGCATCTGTTATGACATATATAAGCAGTGTTATATTGGGCTAAAGTATGGCCTTCAAAGTGCTCTACCAGGCCTAAGCACTGCTATGGCTGTTCTGTTTACATTATGTGCTTTAAAACAAGCTCAGCAACAAGAACAGTGTTTCTCATGAGATACCTGCTTGGGTCCATGCCTGGACACTTTTGAATCACAGGATACACCAGTGTGCCACCTCCAAGCACTCAAGCACACTCTCATGGTATCCAAACCATGAAGTCCCCTCCAATGCTCAGGAGGGACTCCTCGTGCACCCCGCGACACCAGGGTCAAGACAGTGACACCAATACTGGGCCTTCAAACTGAGACTCCTGATTACATTCCTGGCCTTTCAAACTAGGTGTTAAGCCTTGTAACAGGGATATTAAATAAGGGGGCAAAACCAACTTAAATCGTAGGAGAGGTTTATAGTTCCATCTAGTGGTTGAGACAAGGCCTAACATGGCTTTTAAGTGTGTAAGTGGGAGCCAGGCAGGGCTTTTCTGCATGTCAGACATGTCCAATGTTATGCAGTTTAAAAATCAGCATCAAATTGTGGAGACCTGGTTCTGGCCTCCACAGCAAGGTCATACCATGACCTTTGCCAGACATGACTGTACTATGCAGTTAGTCAGCATCAAAGGCCTTGTTATGACCTTTAAGTGAGGGTCTTTGTTGCTTTTAAGTAGTTTAACAACTTTTTGTACACCAGGTTGGTGTTATAATTGTATCCACTGCATCTTCATCATATAGCATTCAAGATTGGGTCCTGGGTGATAGAAAACAGGGGCCTGGCCACTCGGCACAATGTCAGGATCTGGCCGGGTTAGGTTTGGGGGAAAAGTTGTAGGCTAAAGGCCTCGGTCTATGGCACGCTCTCGATAACACTGCCCTGAGCGTCCCATCACCAGGTCCCTGCTCCCTATGTAACTCCCATGGACGGCTCTCTTGTTACTGAGATGAAGTGAGAAATGGCTCCCCTAAATACCATTTGAAAGACTACGCATACCGCGGCTTGTAACTGTGGTGTATACCAAATAAGTGTGCCCTCTGAGAAACAATTAGACTTGTGCCTAGTGTTGGTCTGTTTCTCATAGAGGCCTGTGAGTGACTCCAACACACTTTACCTGTCACCACCGTAACTGTGTGTGTTGTGCCTGAGAGGTAGAGATAGAATGAGAGAACATTGGCTTTTTAGTGGATGTATATCCTTTTAGTAAGAGGATGTATGTCCTTCTTATTGAGTGTGTCTCAACCAATGTTCTAACATTCGCTGAGCTGTGTCTGCTGTCCAGTGAATATTGTCCCCCTGTGTCATAAACTGCTGGGATGGCAACAGGGGTATTGTTCTCAGTCTCTCTCCTATGATGTGGTTCAAGTATTCAAGCATCTCAGCCGATTGATAGGGCAGATGCTGTGAATAATTCACCAACGGGACCCATATTCTTGCCAGGGGGAAGCGCTCTTGTAAGGCTGTGACCGCTTGAATCATCTGTCTGTGCAGGGTAGATCTGTCTATCCAAGCATGGCAATTAATCCCCACTGCCAGGATGACCTTTGTGACCTCTGCACAGACAGTTGTATGGGTCATAAGAGCAGGAACATGGCCAAAATGGGCACCAGGGTAACTGTCAATCTGCAGTTGGGGGCATCTGAACCTGTGTATGTTTTTCAGGTTCGAATCCCCTAGGAGCAACCACTGCGTGTTAGTGGTTAGAACCCAATCCCTATATTTGTTTGGTGTGGAGGCATGCCTAGTGGGTTTCTGGTTCTTAGGTGGGGCGGTGCGCCACCTGACTGAGCAGGTGTGTTTGACCTCTGCACTATTTACGAGTGAGGTCACAGACCCAGGCCCTACTTCCAGTCTCTGACTCTGTGTAGCAGAGCTGTCACATTCGGACGAGGGTGTGTCACGGTCAGTATGGATGTCTCTCTGAGTAGCATCCCTGACATTAAGCATTAATACTGCTGCAGGCTTATGTATAACTGCTGCTTGTTGTGGGGGCGTAGCGTAACCCACAGATGACACCGCCGCTGTTTCACCTTTAACCTTGGCCTCTATCATGGCCTCAGCTGTTTTTTACAGTATGTGACTGCAGTGAGGCCATGGCTTTGTGTGCCCATCTTGTTGCTGTTTCAAAAGGCCCATGCCACTCTGAATCTGTCATATGTGGCATGGTGTTAATCTCAGCCTGCATCCTGGCCATATAGTGGCTCCGCAGGCTCCTTAAAGTAGCCATTTCCCATTGTCTCGCATGTCCCTCTAAGATTTGGTCTAACTCTGGGGTGGGACCAAATGGTCGGACTGCGGCAATGAGTGTTCCAGTAATTTTGCTGATCCCTGGTGGAGGAGCGTCCTGGGTCACAAATGCTAAATGGTGAGAGGCCCTAATAATAGCTAGCATGACCTTAGCTTTGTCCCTATGTTGAGGGTCTGACCCCTCCTCCATGTAATTCCCACTATTGCCTACACACTCAGGCCTATCGTGCCCCTCGGGCGCCTGGTGCTGGTCTGTGGGGAGACGACAGGGCTCTGTAGTATGCCAGTCCCAAGGGCCTGTGTATTGGCCCTCCTCCACACTAAGGTGTCTTTGAGTATCGTCGGCTAGGGCCACAGTATCTTGCTGTGAGGGCTGCCATGGGTAGTATGTCTCATCCCCCCAGTCTGGATTTTGTGACTGGGGGTCGTCCTTAACTATGTCACCCGTATATGGTGGCCTA
Organism: Poromitra crassiceps; assembly: GCF_964638095.1. NCBI lineage: Eukaryota > Metazoa > Chordata > Actinopteri > Beryciformes > Melamphaidae > Poromitra > Poromitra crassiceps. Next base: position 14,823 of record NW_028151431.1, read on the forward strand.
CATTTGGTGCATATATCTGAATAGCAACCAGTGCCATCACATGCAGCCACTAGCCTAGGTGCCGCTGGTGCTCTACCTCTCACTGTCAGGTTCTGTTCGGATTCTGGTCCTGATACGGACTCATCCCTAAACTCTAAAGCCCTGTATGGGCTGGGTTGCTGTTGCCTAGGCTCTATGTTGGACGCCTGGCTGTTGGGAGGCCTCTGTTGCAGTGGATTTTGCTCTGGGCGTATGTTAGGGCTTCTATGAGACACCCTGGGCGGATGTGTAACTACCCTAGACCCCAGGCGTGTGAGTGATCTGCCCCTCTTTTTAGACATAACTGCCCAGGCTTTTTTTGTTTGATGCTGTTTAATGACTGCTATTTATTCAGACAGTCAGGCGTCTCAATGTGGACGCTGTGCAGATTTGTTTGCCGACACGGGCCTACCTGGCTGCTAGTTGCTTCTTTTTTGAAGCACAAAATGGCGTCTCCCCTGCCCCTGCTTGTTCTAGCTCTGGGTCACAGGTGGTCGCACAATTGCAGCTACTCTACCCAGCTTTCTCTGCTAAATTGCCGCTTCTTCTTAGCTCTGATAAGAGCTTTTTTAGCCCTTAGAAGGGCTATTTCTTCTGGTCCTGATAAGGACCTTTTTGCTGCTTGCTCTTGATTTTGGTCCGCGTGTCTTTCTTGAACGCGTCCAATAAGGAACTTAGGTCGTAGAAAATCGTCAACTTAATCTGTAACACGACGCGTTTCGATCATCAGGGATCTCATCAGGTGTTTTCAAGTTGACTGTGATCAAAAAATGTGACTTAGTGGGTCTTCAATGAGGCTTGAGTGAAAAAAGAGCTTTTGCAGCGATGCGGTCTGTTCGGTTGTCTCCAGCACAATGAGCTCATCGCAGAGCGAGCCGCTTCACTGGCTGGAGGGGCGTGGTTAAGCTCCCACCCCAGAGAAAGTATTTTACTCTGGCACCTAAGTGACGCACTTTCTCATACTATTAACCTCTCATAAAATTTTCTGAATAGAAAATAAATTACTTTGAATAAAAGTAAGTATGAAACAAAAAGAAATGGTTCAAAAATTCCATTCCCTCGACCTTTCGTGGTCTGTTCCAGTTTTGGGGTGCCACCCTGCAAGGTCGGACGCCTGCCATGCCGCCCCTCGCAATACAAGTCCATGCATATCCCTGTGTGTGTTTTGATTGTGAGCCTGTGCCATGGGACAAATCCACCATGTGGTTGAGTCCCCCTTGCATCAGGTGAACAATCAAAATCACACTTAACCACATTCTACATCCTGGCATTTTACTGGCCCTCAGCATGTAATGCCTTCTTGGATCAATGTTTGAACACCTCTGGATCACAGGATGCGTAAGTATGTCACCCACAAGCACCCCGGTACACCCTCATGGTGTCCAAACCATGAAGTCCCCATCAATGCTCAGGGGAGACCTCTCACACACCCCATGACCCAGGGTCAAGACAGTGACAGCAATATTGGGCCTTCAAATTAAGGCATGCTATTACAATTTGATTTCCTCCACTCTAATTGATCTATGTTGTATGTTCAATGTCCCAATTAAATTTAGGGTTAGGCCAGGGTGACAATTTTCTTTAGGGGTAAACTTGGTTCGGTTTAGGGCCTAGATCTAATTAAACGTGAATTGGAGGGGTTAAGGTGTGTATTTATAATAGGATGGGGTTAGTTAACTGCACAATAAGGTGATTGGTTAAGTTCAGGCACTAAAGGGCGTGGTTAGGTTATGGGTTAAGGGATAGGTGATGGTTATGTCTATACAAAATGCCTAGGTTAGGTTTAGGCATATGTGTTTACATGCATAAGCAGTGTTATATTTAGGCTAAAGTACGGCCTTCAAATTGCTCGATTTGGCTTGTCACTGCTATGACTGTCACACAAAGCACTAGGCTAGGCATCTGTTATGACATATATAAGCAGTGTTATATTGGGCTAAAGTATGGCCTTCAAAGTGCTCTACCAGGCTTAAGCACTGCTGTGGCTGTTCTGTTTACATTATGTGCTTTAAAACAAGCTCAGCAACAAGAACAGTGTTTCTCATGAGATGCCTGCTTGGGTCCATGCCTGGACACTTTTGAATCACAGGATACACCAGTGTGCCACCTCCAAGCACTCAAGCACACTCTCATGGTATCCAAACCATGAAGTCCCCTCCAATGCTCAGGAGGGACTCCTCGTGCACCCCGCGACCCCAGGGTCAAGACAGTGACACCAATACTGGGCCTTCAAACTGAGACTCCTGATTACATTCCTGGCCTTTCAAACTAGGTGTTAAGCCTTGTAACAGGGATATTAAATAAGGGGGCAAAACCAACTTAAATCGTAGGAGAGGTTTATAGTTCCATCTAGTGGTTGAGACAAGGCCTAACATGGCTTTTAAGTGTGTAAGTGGGAGCCAGGCAGGGCTTTTCTGCATGTCAGACATGTCCAATGTTATGCAGTTTAAAAATCAGCATCAAATTGTGGAGACCTGGTTCTGGCCTCCACAGCAAGGTCATACCATGACCTTTGCCAGACATGACTGTACTATGCAGTTAGTCAGCATCAAAGGCCTTGTTATGACCTTTAAGTGAGGGTCTTTGTTGCTTTTAAGTAGTTTAACAACTTTTTGTACACCAGGTTGGTGTTATAATTGTATCCACTGCATCTTCATCATATAGCATTCAAGATTGGGTCCTGGGTGATAGAAAACAGGGGCCTGGCCACTCGGCACAATGTCAGGATCTGGCCGGGTTAGGTTTGGGGGAAAAGTTGTGACCGAGGCTAAAGGCCTCGGTCTATGGCACGCTCTCGATAACACTGCCCTGAGCGTCCCATCACCAGGTCCCTGCTCCCTATGTAACTCCCATGGACGGCTCTCTTGTTACTGAGATGAAGTGAGAAATGGCTCCCCTAAATACCATTTGAAAGACTACGCATACCGCGGCTTGTAACTGTGGTGTATACCAAATAAGTGTGCCCTCTGAGAAACAATTAGACTTGTGCCTAGTGTTGGTCTGTTTCTCATAGAGGCCTGTGAGTGACTCCAACACACTTTACCTGTCACCACCGTGACTGTGTGTGTTGTGCCTGAGAGGTAGAGATAGAATGAGAGAACATTGGCTTTTTAGTGGATGTATATCCTTTTAGTAAGAGGATGTATGTCCTTCTTATTGAGTGTGTCTCAACCAATGTTCTAACATTCGCTGAGCTGTGTCTGCTGTCCAGTGAATATTGTCCCCCTGTGTCATAAACTGCTGGGATGGCAACAGGGGTATTGTTCTCAGTCTCTCTCCTATGATGTGGTTCAAGTATTCAAGCATCTCAGCCGATTGATAGGGCAGATGCTGTGAATAATTCACCAACGGGACCCATATTCTTGCCAGGGGGAAGCGCTCTTGTAAGGCTGTGACCGCTTGAATCATCTGTCTGTGCAGGGTAGATCTGTCTATCCAAGCATGGCAATTAATCCCCACTGCCAGGATGACCTTTGTGACCTCTGCACAGACAGTTGTATGGGTCATAAGAGCAGGAACATGGCCAAAATGGGCACCAGGGTAACTGTCAATCTGCAGTTGGGGGCATCTGAACCTGTGTATGTTTTTCAGGTTCGAATCCCCTAGGAGCAACCACTGCGTGTTAGTGGTTAGAACCCAATCCCTATATTTGTTTGGTGTGGAGGCATGCCTAGTGGGTTTCTGGTTCTTAGGTGGGGCGGTGCGCCACCTGACTGAGCAGGTGTGTTTGACCTCTGCACTATGTACGAGTGAGGTCACAGACCCAGGCCCTACTTCCAGTCTCTGACTCTGTGTAGCAGAGCTGTCACATTCGGACGAGGGTGTGTCACGGTCAGTACGGATGTCTCTCTGAGTAGCATCCCTGACATTAAGCATTAATACTGCTGCAGGCTTATGTATAACTGCTGCTTGTTGTGGGGGCGTAGCGTAACCCACAGATGCCACCGCCGCTGTTTCACCTTTAACCTTGGCCTCTATCATGGCCTCAGCTGTTTTTACAGTATGTGACTGCAGTGAGGCCATGGCTTTGTGTGCCCATCTTGTTGCTGTTTCAAAAGGCCCATGCCACTCTGAATCTGTCATATGTGGCATGGTGTTAATCTCAGCCTGCATCCTGGCCATATAGTGGCTCCGCAGGCTCCTTAAAGTAGCCATTTCCCATTGTCTCGCATGTCCCTCTAAGATTTGGTCTAACTCTGGGGTGGGACCAAATGGTCGGACTGCGGCAATGAGTGTTCCAGTAATTTTGCTGATCCCTGGTGGAGGAGCGTCCTGGGTCACAAATGCTAAATGGTGAGAGGCCCTAATAATAGCTAGCATGACCTTAGCTTTGTCCCTATGTTGAGGGTCTGACCCCTCCTCCATGTAATTCCCACTATTGCCTACACACTCAGGCCTATCGTGCCCCTCGGGCGCCTGGTGCTGGTCTGTGGGGAGACGACAGGGCTCTGTAGTATGCCAGTCCCAAGGGCCTGTGTATTGGCCCTCCTCCACACTAAGGTGTCTTTGAGTATCGTCGGCTAGGGCCACAGTATCTTGCTGTGAGGGCTGCCATGGGTAGTATGTCTCATCCCCCCAGTCTGGATTTTGTGACTGGGGGTCGTCCTTAACTATGTCACCCGTATATGGTGGCCTACATTTGGTGCATATATCTGAATAGCAACCAGTGCCATCACATGCAGCCACTAGCCTAGGTGCCGCTGGTGCTCTACCTCTCACTGTCAGGTTCTGTTCGGATTCTGGTCCTGATACGGACTCATCCCTAAACTCTAAAGCCCTGTATGGGCTGGGTTGCTGTTGCCTAGGCTCTATGTTGGACGCCTGGCTGTTGGGAGGCCTCTGTTGCAGTGGATTTTGCTCTGGGCGTATGTTAGGGCTTCTATGAGACACCCTGGGCGGATGTGTAACTACCCTAGACCCCAGGCGTGTGAGTGATCTGCCCCTCTTTTTAGACATAACTGCCCAGGCTTTTTTTGTTTGATGCTGTTTAATGACTGCTATTTATTCAGACAGTCAGGCGTCTCAATGTGGACGCTGTGCAGATTTGTTTGCCGACACGGGCCTACCTGGCTGCTAGTTGCTTCTTTTTTGAAGCACAAAATGGCGTCTCCCCTGCCCCTGCTTGTTCTAGCTCTGGGTCACAGGTGGTCGCACAATTGCAGCTACTCTACCCAGCTTTCTCTGCTAAATTGCCGCTTCTTCTTAGCTCTGATAAGAGCTTTTTTAGCCCTTAGAAGGGACTATTTCTTCTGGTCCTGATAAGGACCTTTTTGCTGCTTGCTCTTGATTTTGGTCCGCGTGTCTTTCTTGAACGCGTCCAATAAGGAACTTAGGTCGTAGAAAATCGTCAACTTAATCTGTAACACGACGCGTTTCGATCATCAAGGATCTCATCAGGTGTTTTCAAGTTGACTGTGATCAAAAAATGTGACTTAGTGGGTCTTCAATGAGGCTTGAGTGAAAAAAGAGCTTTTGCAGCGATGCGGTCTGTTCGGTTGTCTCCAGCACAGTGAGCTCATCGCAGAGTGAGCCGCTTCACTGGCTGGAGGGGCGTGGTTAAGCTCCCACCCCAGAGAAAGTATTTTACTCTGGCACCTAAGTGACGCACTTTCTCATACTATTAACCTCTCATAAAATTTTCTGAATAGAAAATAAATTACTTTGAATAAAAGTAAGTATGAAACAAAAAGAAATGGTTTAAAAATTCCATTCCCTCGACCTTTCGTGGTCTGTTCCAGTTTTGGGGTGCCACCCTGCAAGGTCGGACGCCTGCCATGCCGCCCCTCGCAATACAAGTCCATGCATATCCCTGTGTGTGTTTTGATTGTGAGCCTGTGCCATGGGACAAATCCACCATGTGGTTGAGTCCCCCTTGCATCAGGTGAACAATCAAAATCACACTTAACCACATTCTACATCCTGGCATTTACTGGCCCTCAGCATGTAATGCCTTCTTGGATCAATGTTTGAACACCTCTGGATCACAGGATGCGTAAGTATGTCACCCACAAGCACCCCGGTACACCCTCATGGTGTCCAAACCATGAAGTCCCCATCAATGCTCAGGGGAGACCTCTCACACACCCCATGACCCAGGGTCAAGACAGTGACAGCAATATTGGGCCTTCAAATTAAGGCATGCTATTACAATTTGATTTCCTCCACTCTAATTGATCTATGTTGTATGTTCAATGTCCCAATTAAATTTAGGGTTAGGCCAGGGTGACAATTTTCTTTAGGGGTAAACTTGGTTCGGTTTAGGGCCTAGATCTAATTAAACGTGAATTGGAGGGGTTAAGGTGTGTATTTATAATAGGATGGGGTTAGTTAACTGCACAATAAGGTGATTGGTTAAGTTCAGGCACTAAAGGGCGTGGTTAGGTTATGGGTTAAGGGATAGGTGATGGTTATGTCTATACAAAATGCCTAGGTTAGGTTTAGGCATATGTGTTTACATGCATAAGCAGTGTTATATTTAGGCTAAAGTACGGCCTTCAAATTGCTCGATTTGGCTTGTCACTGCTATGACTGTCACACAAAGCACTAGGCTAGGCATCTGTTATGACATATATAAGCAGTGTTATATTGGGCTAAAGTATGGCCTTCAAAGTGCTCTACCAGGCCTAAGCACTGCTATGGCTGTTCTGTTTACATTATGTGCTTTAAAACAAGCTCAGCAACAAGAACAGTGTTTCTCATGAGATACCTGCTTGGGTCCATGCCTGGACACTTTTGAATCACAGGATACACCAGTGTGCCACCTCCAAGCACTCAAGCACACTCTCATGGTATCCAAACCATGAAGTCCCCTCCAATGCTCAGGAGGGACTCCTCGTGCACCCCGCGACACCAGGGTCAAGACAGTGACACCAATACTGGGCCTTCAAACTGAGACTCCTGATTACATTCCTGGCCTTTCAAACTAGGTGTTAAGCCTTGTAACAGGGATATTAAATAAGGGGGCAAAACCAACTTAAATCGTAGGAGAGGTTTATAGTTCCATCTAGTGGTTGAGACAAGGCCTAACATGGCTTTTAAGTGTGTAAGTGGGAGCCAGGCAGGGCTTTTCTGCATGTCAGACATGTCCAATGTTATGCAGTTTAAAAATCAGCATCAAATTGTGGAGACCTGGTTCTGGCCTCCACAGCAAGGTCATACCATGACCTTTGCCAGACATGACTGTACTATGCAGTTAGTCAGCATCAAAGGCCTTGTTATGACCTTTAAGTGAGGGTCTTTGTTGCTTTTAAGTAGTTTAACAACTTTTTGTACACCAGGTTGGTGTTATAATTGTATCCACTGCATCTTCATCATATAGCATTCAAGATTGGGTCCTGGGTGATAGAAAACAGGGGCCTGGCCACTCGGCACAATGTCAGGATCTGGCCGGGTTAGGTTTGGGGGAAAAGTTGTGACCGAGGCTAAAGGCCTCGGTCTATGGCACGCTCTCGATAACACTGCCCTGAGCGTCCCATCACCAGGTCCCTGCTCCCTATGTAACTCCCATGGACGGCTCTCTTGTTACTGAGATGAAGTGAGAAATGGCTCCCCTAAATACCATTTGAAAGACTACGCATACCGCGGCTTGTAACTGTGGTGTATACCAAATAAGTGTGCCCTCTGAGAAACAATTAGACTTGTGCCTAGTGTTGGTCTGTTTCTCATAGAGGCCTGTGAGTGACTCCAACACACTTTACCTGTCACCACCGTAACTGTGTGTGTTGTGCCTGAGAGGTAGAGATAGAATGAGAGAACATTGGCTTTTTAGTGGATGTATATCCTTTTAGTAAGAGGATGTATGTCCTTCTTATTGAGTGTGTCTCAACCAATGTTCTAACATTCGCTGAGCTGTGTCTGCTGTCCAGTGAATATTGTCCCCCTGTGTCATAAACTGCTGGGATGGCAACAGGGGTATTGTTCTCAGTCTCTCTCCTATGATGTGGTTCAAGTATTCAAGCATCTCAGCCGATTGATAGGGCAGATGCTGTGAATAATTCACCAACGGGACCCATATTCTTGCCAGGGGGAAGCGCTCTTGTAAGGCTGTGACCGCTTGAATCATCTGTCTGTGCAGGGTAGATCTGTCTATCCAAGCATGGCAATTAATCCCCACTGCCAGGATGACCTTTGTGACCTCTGCACAGACAGTTGTATGGGTCATAAGAGCAGGAACATGGCCAAAATGGGCACCAGGGTAACTGTCAATCTGCAGTTGGGGGCATCTGAACCTGTGTATGTTTTTCAGGTTCGAATCCCCTAGGAGCAACCACTGCGTGTTAGTGGTTAGAACCCAATCCCTATATTTGTTTGGTGTGGAGGCATGCCTAGTGGGTTTCTGGTTCTTAGGTGGGGCGGTGCGCCACCTGACTGAGCAGGTGTGTTTGACCTCTGCACTATTTACGAGTGAGGTCACAGACCCAGGCCCTACTTCCAGTCTCTGACTCTGTGTAGCAGAGCTGTCACATTCGGACGAGGGTGTGTCACGGTCAGTATGGATGTCTCTCTGAGTAGCATCCCTGACATTAAGCATTAATACTGCTGCAGGCTTATGTATAACTGCTGCTTGTTGTGGGGGCGTAGCGTAACCCACAGATGACACCGCCGCTGTTTCACCTTTAACCTTGGCCTCTATCATGGCCTCAGCTGTTTTTACAGTATGTGACTGCAGTGAGGCCATGGCTTTGTGTGCCCATCTTGTTGCTGTTTCAAAAGGCCCATGCCACTCTGAATCTGTCATATGTGGCATGGTGTTAATCTCAGCCTGCATCCTGGCCATATAGTGGCTCCGCAGGCTCCTTAAAGTAGCCATTTCCCATTGTCTCGCATGTCCCTCTAAGATTTGGTCTAACTCTGGGGTGGGACCAAATGGTCGGACTGCGGCAATGAGTGTTCCAGTAATTTTGCTGATCCCTGGTGGAGGAGCGTCCTGGGTCACAAATGCTAAATGGTGAGAGGCCCTAATAATAGCTAGCATGACCTTAGCTTTGTCCCTATGTTGAGGGTCTGACCCCTCCTCCATGTAATTCCCACTATTGCCTACACACTCAGGCCTATCGTGCCCCTCGGGCGCCTGGTGCTGGTCTGTGGGGAGACGACAGGGCTCTGTAGTATGCCAGTCCCAAGGGCCTGTGTATTGGCCCTCCTCCACACTAAGGTGTCTTTGAGTATCGTCGGCTAGGGCCACAGTATCTTGCTGTGAGGGCTGCCATGGGTAGTATGTCTCATCCCCCCAGTCTGGATTTTGTGACTGGGGGTCGTCCTTAACTATGTCACCCGTGTATGGTGGCCTACATTTGGTGCATATATCTGAATAGCAACCAGTGCCATCACATGCAGCCACTAGCCTAGGTGCCGCTGGTGCTCTACCTCTCACTGTCAGGTTCTGTTCGGATTCTGGTCCTGATACGGACTCATCCCTAAACTCTAAAGCCCTGTATGGGCTGGGTTGCTGTTGCCTAGGCTCTATGTTGGACGCCTGGCTGTTGGGAGGCCTCTGTTGCAGTGGATTTTGCTCTGGGCGTATGTTAGGGCTTCTATGAGACACCCTGGGCGGATGTGTAGCTACCCTAGACCCCAGGCGTGTGAGTGATCTGCCCCTCTTTTTAGACATAACTGCCCAGGCTTTTTTTGTTTGATGCTGTTTAATGACTGCTATTTATTCAGACAGTCAGGCGTCTCAATGTGGACGCTGTGCAGATTTGTTTGCCGACACGGGCCTACCTGGCTGCTAGTTGCTTCTTTTTTGAAGCACAAAATGGCGTCTCCCCTGCCCCTGCTTGTTCTAGCTCTGGGTCACAGGTGGTCGCACAATTGCAGCTACTCTACCCAGCTTTCTCTGCTAAATTGCCGCTTCTTCTTAGCTCTGATAAGAGCTTTTTTAGCCCTTAGAAGGACTATTTCTTCTGGTCCTGATAAGGACCTTTTTGCTGCTTGCTCTTGATTTTGGTCCGCGTGTCTTTCTTGAACGCGTCCAATAAGGAACTTAGGTCGTAGAAAATCGTCAACTTAATCTGTAACACGACGCGTTTCGATCATCAAGGATCTCATCAGGTGTTTTCAAGTTGACTGTGATCAAAAAATGTGACTTAGTGGGTCTTCAATGAGGCTTGAGTGAAAAAAGAGCTTTTGCAGCGATGCGGTCTGTTCGGTTGTCTCCAGCACAGTGAGCTCATCGCAGAGTGAGCCGCTTCACTGGCTGGAGGGGCGTGGTTAAGCTCCCACCCCAGAGAAAGTATTTTACTCTGGCACCTAAGTGACGCACTTTCTCATACTATTAACCTCTCATAAAATTTTCTGAATAGAAAATAAATTACTTTGAATAAAAGTAAGTATGAAACAAAAAGAAATGGTTTAAAAATTCCATTCCCTCGACCTTTCGTGGTCTGTTCCAGTTTTGGGGTGCCACCCTGCAAGGTCGGACGCCTGCCATGCCGCCCCTCGCAATACAAGTCCATGCATATCCCTGTGTGTGTTTTGATTGTGAGCCTGTGCCATGGGACAAATCCACCATGTGGTTGAGTCCCCCTTGCATCAGGTGAACAATCAAAATCACACTTAACCACATTCTACATCCTGGCATTTACTGGCCCTCAGCATGTAATGCCTTCTTGGATCAATGTTTGAACACCTCTGGATCACAGGATGCGTAAGTATGTCACCCACAAGCACCCCGGTACACCCTCATGGTGTCCAAACCATGAAGTCCCCATCAATGCTCAGGGGAGACCTCTCACACACCCCATGACCCCAGGGTCAAGACAGTGACAGCAATATTGGGCCTTCAAATTAAGGCATGCTATTACAATTTGATTTCCTCCACTCTAATTGATCTATGTTGTATGTTCAATGTCCCAATTAAATTTAGGGTTAGGCCAGGGTGACAATTTTCTTTAGGGGTAAACTTGGTTCGGTTTAGGGCCTAGATCTAATTAAACGTGAATTGGAGGGGTTAAGGTGTGTATTTATAATAGGATGGGGTTAGTTAACTGCACAATAAGGTGATTGGTTAAGTTCAGGCACTAAAGGGCGTGGTTAGGTTATGGGTTAAGGGATAGGTGATGGTTATGTCTATACAAAATGCCTAGGTTAGGTTTAGGCATATGTGTTTACATGCATAAGCAGTGTTATATTTAGGCTAAAGTACGGCCTTCAAATTGCTCGATTTGGCTTGTCACTGCTATGACTGTCACACAAAGCACTAGGCTAGGCATCTGTTATGACATATATAAGCAGTGTTATATTGGGCTAAAGTATGGCCTTCAAAGTGCTCTACCAGGCCTAAGCACTGCTATGGCTGTTCTGTTTACATTATGTGCTTTAAAACAAGCTCAGCAACAAGAACAGTGTTTCTCATGAGATACCTGCTTGGGTCCATGCCTGGACACTTTTGAATCACAGGATACACCAGTGTGCCACCTCCAAGCACTCAAGCACACTCTCATGGTATCCAAACCATGAAGTCCCCTCCAATGCTCAGGAGGGACTCCTCGTGCACCCCGCGACACCAGGGTCAAGACAGTGACACCAATACTGGGCCTTCAAACTGAGACTCCTGATTACATTCCTGGCCTTTCAAACTAGGTGTTAAGCCTTGTAACAGGGATATTAAATAAGGGGGCAAAACCAACTTAAATCGTAGGAGAGGTTTATAGTTCCATCTAGTGGTTGAGACAAGGCCTAACATGGCTTTTAAGTGTGTAAGTGGGAGCCAGGCAGGGCTTTTCTGCATGTCAGACATGTCCAATGTTATGCAGTTTAAAAATCAGCATCAAATTGTGGAGACCTGGTTCTGGCCTCCACAGCAAGGTCATACCATGACCTTTGCCAGACATGACTGTACTATGCAGTTAGTCAGCATCAAAGGCCTTGTTATGACCTTTAAGTGAGGGTCTTTGTTGCTTTTAAGTAGTTTAACAACTTTTTGTACACCAGGTTGGTGTTATAATTGTATCCACTGCATCTTCATCATATAGCATTCAAGATTGGGTCCTGGGTGATAGAAAACAGGGGCCTGGCCACTCGGCACAATGTCAGGATCTGGCCGGGTTAGGTTTGGGGGAAAAGTTGTGACCGAGGCTAAAGGCCTCGGTCTATGGCACGCTCTCGATAACACTGCCCTGAGCGTCCCATCACCAGGTCCCTGCTCCCTATGTAACTCCCATGGACGGCTCTCTTGTTACTGAGATGAAGTGAGAAATGGCTCCCCTAAATACCATTTGAAAGACTACGCATACCGCGGCTTGTAACTGTGGTGTATACCAAATAAGTGTGCCCTCTGAGAAACAATTAGACTTGTGCCTAGTGTTGGTCTGTTTCTCATAGAGGCCTGTGAGTGACTCCAACACACTTTACCTGTCACCACCGTAACTGTGTGTGTTGTGCCTGAGAGGTAGAGATAGAATGAGAGAACATTGGCTTTTTAGTGGATGTATATCCTTTTAGTAAGAGGATGTATGTCCTTCTTATTGAGTGTGTCTCAACCAATGTTCTAACATTCGCTGAGCTGTGTCTGCTGTCCAGTGAATATTGTCCCCCTGTGTCATAAACTGCTGGGATGGCAACAGGGGTATTGTTCTCAGTCTCTCTCCTATGATGTGGTTCAAGTATTCAAGCATCTCAGCCGATTGATAGGGCAGATGCTGTGAATAATTCACCAACGGGACCCATATTCTTGCCAGGGGGAAGCGCTCTTGTAAGGCTGTGACCGCTTGAATCATCTGTCTGTGCAGGGTAGATCTGTCTATCCAAGCATGGCAATTAATCCCCACTGCCAGGATGACCTTTGTGACCTCTGCACAGACAGTTGTATGGGTCATAAGAGCAGGAACATGGCCAAAATGGGCACCAGGGTAACTGTCAATCTGCAGTTGGGGGCATCTGAACCTGTGTATGTTTTTCAGGTTCGAATCCCCTAGGAGCAACCACTGCGTGTTAGTGGTTAGAACCCAATCCCTATATTTGTTTGGTGTGGAGGCATGCCTAGTGGGTTTCTGGTTCTTAGGTGGGGCGGTGCGCCACCTGACTGAGCAGGTGTGTTTGACCTCTGCACTATGTACGAGTGAGGTCACAGACCCAGGCCCTACTTCCAGTCTCTGACTCTGTGTTGCAGAGCTGTCACATTCGGACGAGGGTGTGTCACGGTCAGTATGGATGTCTCTCTGAGTAGCATCCCTGACATTAAGCATTAATACTGCTGCAAGGCTTATGTATAACTGCTGCTTGTTGTGGGGGCGTAGCGTAACCCACAGATGACACCGCCGCTGTTTCACCTTTAACCTTGGCCTCTATCATGGCCTCAGCTGTTTTTACAGTATGTGACTGCAGTGAGGCCATGGCTTTGTGTGCCCATCTTGTTGCTGTTTCAAAAGGCCCATGCCACTCTGAATCTGTCATATGTGGCATGGTGTTAATCTCAGCCTGCATCCTGGCCATATAGTGGCTCCGCAGGCTCCTTAAAGTAAGCCATTTCCCATTGTCTCGCATGTCCCTCTAAGATTTGGTCTAACTCTGGGGTGGGACCAAATGGTCGGACTGCGGCAATGAGTGTTCCAGTAATTTTGCTGATCCCTGGTGGAGGAGCGTCCTGGGTCACAAATGCTAAATGGTGAGAGGCCCTAATAATAGCTAGCATGACCTTAGCTTTGTCCCTATGTTGAGGGTCTGACCCCTCCTCCATGTAATTCCCACTATTGCCTACACACTCAGGCCTATCGTGCCCCTCGGGCGCCTGGTGCTGGTCTGTGGGGAGACGACAGGGCTCTGTAGTATGCCAGTCCCAAGGGCCTGTGTATTGGCCCTCCTCCACACTAAGGTGTCTTGAGTATCGTCGGCTAGGGCCACAGTATCTTGCTGTGAGGGCTGCCATGGGTAGTATGTCTCATCCCCCCAGTCTGGATTTTGTGACTGGGGTCGTCCTTAACTATGTCACCCGTGTATGGTGGCCTACATTTGGTGCATATATCTGAATAGCAACCAGTGCCATCACATGCAGCCACTAGCCTAGGTGCCGCTGGTGCTCTACCTCTCACTGTCAGGTTCTGTTCGGATTCTGGTCCTGATACGGACTCATCCCTAAACTCTAAAGCCCTGTATGGGCTGGGTTGCTGTTGCCTAGGCTCTATGTTGGACGCCTGGCTGTTGGGAGGCCTCTGTTGCAGTGGATTTTGCTCTGGGCGTATGTTAGGGCTTCTATGAGACACCCTGGGCGGATGTGTAGCTACCCTAGACCCCAGGCGTGTGAGTGATCTGCCCCTCTTTTTAGACATAACTGCCCAGGCTTTTTTTGTTTGATGCTGTTTAATGACTGCTATTTATTCAGACAGTCAGGCGTCTCAATGTGGACGCTGTGCAGATTTGTTTGCCGACACGGGCCTACCTGGCTGCTAGTTGCTTCTTTTTGAAGCACAAAATGGCGTCTCCCCTGCCCCTGCTTGTTCTAGCTCTGGGTCACAGGTGGTCGCACAATTGCAGCTACTCTACCCAGCTTTCTCTGCTAAATTGCCGCTTCTTCTTAGCTCTGATAAGAGCTTTTTTAGCCCTTAGAAGGACTATTTCTTCTGGTCCTGATAAGGACCTTTTTGCTGCTTGCTCTTGATTTTGGTCCGCGTGTCTTTCTTGAACGCGTCCAATAAGGAACTTAGGTCGTAGAAAATCGTCAACTTAATCTGTAACACGACGCGTTTCGATCATCAAGGATCTCATCAGGTGTTTTCAAGTTGACTGTGATCAAAAAATGTGACTTAGTGGGTCTTCAATGAGGCTTGAGTGAAAAAAGAGCTTTTGCAGCGATGCGGTCTGTTCGGTTGTCTCCAGCACAGTGAGCTCATCGCAGAGTGAGCCGCTTCACTGGCTGGAGGGGCGTGGTTAAGCTCCCACCCCAGAGAAAGTATTTTACTCTGGCACCTAAGTGACGCACTTTCTCATACTATTAACCTCTCATAAAATTTTCTGAATAGAAAATAAATTACTTTGAATAAAAGTAAGTATGAAACAAAAAGAAATGGTTTAAAAATTCCATTCCCTCGACCTTTCGTGGTCTGTTCAGTTTTGGGGTGCCACCCTGCAAGGTCGACGCCTGCCATGCCGCCCCTCGCAATACAAGTCCATGCATATCCCTGTGTGTGTTTTGATTGTGAGCCTGTGCCATGGGACAAATCCACCATGTGGTTGAGTCCCCCTTGCATCAGGTGAACAATCAAAATCACACTTAACCACATTCTACATCCTGGCATTTACTGGCCCTCAGCATGTAATGCCTTCTTGGATCAATGTTTGAACACCTCTGGATCACAGGATGCGTAAGTATGTCACCCACAAGCACCCCGGTACACCCTCATGGTGTCCAAACCATGAAGTCCCCATCAATGCTCAGGGGAGACCTCTCACACACCCCATGACCCAGGGTCAAGACAGTGACAGCAATATTGGGCCTTCAAATTAAGGCATGCTATTACAATTTGATTTCCTCCACTCTAATTGATCTATGTTGTATGTTCAATGTCCCAATTAAATTTAGGGTTAGGCCAGGGTGACAATTTTCTTTAGGGGTAAACTTGGTTCGGTTTTAGGGCCTAGATCTAATTAAACGTGAATTGGAGGGGTTAAGGTGTGTATTTATAATAGGATGGGGTTAGTTAACTGCACAATAAGGTGATTGGTTAAGTTCAGGCACTAAAGGGCGTGGTTAGGTTATGGGTTAAGGGATAGGTGATGGTTATGTCTATACAAAATGGCCTAGGTTAGGTTTAGGCATATGTGTTTACATGCATAAGCAGTGTTATATTTAGGCTAAAGTACGGCCTTCAAATTGCTCGATTTGGCTTGTCACTGCTATGACTGTCACACAAAGCACTAGGCTAGGCATCTGTTATGACATATATAAGCAGTGTTATATTGGGCTAAAGTATGGCCTTCAAAGTGCTCTACCAGGCCTAAGCACTGCTATGGCTGTTCTGTTTACATTATGTGCTTTAAAACAAGCTCAGCAACAAGAACAGTGTTTCTCATGAGATACCTGCTTGGGTCCATGCCTGGACACTTTTGAATCACAGGATACACCAGTGTGCCACCTCCAAGCACTCCAAGCACACTCTCATGGTATCCAAACCATGAAGTCCCCTCCAATGCTCAGGAGGGACTCCTCGTGCACCCCGCGACACCAGGGTCAAGGACAGTGACACCAATACTGGGCCTTCAAACTGAGACTCCTGATTACATTCCTGGCCTTTCAAACTAGGTGTTAAGCCTTGTAACAGGGATATTAAATAAGGGGGCAAAACCAACTTAAATCGTAGGAGAGGTTTATAGTTCCATCTAGTGGTTGAGACAAGGCCTAACATGGCTTTTAAGTGTGTAAGTGGGAGCCAGGCAGGGCTTTTCTGCATGTCAGACATGTCCAATGTTATGCAGTTTAAAAATCAGCATCAAATTGTGGAGACCTGGTTCTGGCCTCCACAGCAAGGTCATACCATGACCTTTGCCAGACATGACTGTACTATGCAGTTAGTCAGCATCAAAGGCCTTGTTATGACCTTTAAGTGAGGGTCTTTGTTGCTTTTAAGTAGTTTAACAACTTTTTGTACACCAGGTTGGTGTTATAATTGTATCCACTGCATCTTCATCATATAGCATTCAAGATTGGGTCCTGGGTGATAGAAAACAGGGGCCTGGCCACTCGGCACAATGTCAGGATCTGGCCGGGTTAGGTTTGGGGGAAAAGTTGTGACCGAGGCTAAAGGCCTCGGTCTATGGCACGCTCTCGATAACACTGCCCTGAGCGTCCCATCACCAGGTCCCTGCTCCCTATGTAACTCCCATGGACGGCTCTCTTGTTACTGAGATGAAGTGAGAAATGGCTCCCCTAAATACCATTTGAAAGACTACGCATACCGCGGCTTGTAACTGTGGTGTATACCAAATAAGTGTGCCCTCTGAGAAACAATTAGACTTGTGCCTAGTGTTGGTCTGTTTTCTCATAGAGGCCTGTGAGTGACTCCAACACACTTTACCTGTCACCACCGTAACTGTGTGTGTTGTGCCTGAGAGGTAGAGATAGAATGAGAGAACATTGGCTTTTTAGTGGATGTATATCCTTTTAGTAAGAGGATGTATGTCCTTCTTATTGAGTGTGTCTCAACCAATGTTCTAACATTCGCTGAGCTGTGTCTGCTGTCCAGTGAATATTGTCCCCCTGTGTCATAAACTGCTGGGATGGCAACAGGGGTATTGTTCTCAGTCTCTCTCCTATGATGTGGTTCAAGTATTCAAGCATCTCAGCCGATTGATAGGGCAGATGCTGTGAATAATTCACCAACGGGACCCATATTCTTGCCAGGGGAAGCGCTCTTGTAAGGCTGTGACCGCTTGAATCATCTGTCTGTGCAGGGTAGATCTGTCTATCCAAGCATGGCAATTAATCCCCACTGCCAGGATGACCTTTGTGACCTCTGCACAGACAGTTGTATGGGTCATAAGAGCAGGAACATGGCCAAAATGGGCACCAGGGTAACTGTCAATCTGCAGTTGGGGCATCTGAACCTGTGTATTGTTTTTCAGGTTCGAATCCCCTAGGAGCAACCACTGCGTGTTAGTGGTTAGAACCCATCCCTATATTTGTTTGGTGTGGAGCATGCCTAGTGGGTTTCTGGTTCTTAGGTGGGGCGGTGCGCCACCTGACTGAGCAGGTGTGTTTGACCTCTGCACTATTTACGAGTGAGGTCACAGACCCAGGCCCTACTTCCAGTCTCTGACTCTGTGTAGCAGAGCTGTCACATTCGGACGAGGGTGTGTCACGGTCAGTATGGATGTCTCTCTGAGTAGCATCCCTGACATTAAGCATTAATACTGCTGCAGGCTTATGTATAACTGCTGCTTGTTGTGGGGGCGTAGCGTAACCCACAGATGACACCGCCGCTGTTTCACCTTTAACCTTGCCTCTATCATGGCCTCAGCTGTTTTTACAGTATGTGACTGCAGTGAGGCCATGGCTTTGTGTGCCCATCTTGTTGCTGTTTCAAAAGGCCCATGCCACTCTGAATCTGTCATATGTGGCATGGTGTTAATCTCAGCCCTGCATCCTGGCCATATAGTGGCTCCGCAGGCTCCTTAAAGTAGCCATTTCCCATTGTCTCGCATGTCCCTCTAAGATTTGGTCTAACTCTGGGTGGGACCAAATGGTCGGACTGCGGCAATGAGTGTTCCAGTAATTTTGCTGATCCCTGGTGGAGGAGCGTCCTGGGTCACAAATGCTAAATGGTGAGAGGCCCTAATAATAGCTAGCATGACCTTAGCTTTGTCCCTATGTTGAGGGTCTGACCCCTCCTCCATGTAATTCCCACTATTGCCTACACACTCAGGCCTATCGTGCCCCTCGGGCGCCTGGTGCTGGTCTGTGGGGAGACGACAGGGCTCTGTAGTATGCCAGTCCCAAGGGCCTGTGTATTGGCCCTCCTCCACACTAAGGTGTCTTTGAGTATCGTCGGCTAGGGCCACAGTATCTTGCTGTGAGGGCTGCCATGGGTAGTATGTCTCATCCCCCCAGTCTGGATTTTGTGACTGGGGGTCGTCCTTAACTATGTCACCCGTGTATGGTGGCCTACATTTGGTGCATATATCTGAATAGCAACCAGTGCCATCACATGCAGCCACTAGCCTAGGTGCCGCTGGTGCTCTACCTCTCACTGTCAGGTTCTGTTCGGATTCTGGTCCTGATACGGACTCATCCCTAAACTCTAAAGCCCTGTATGGGCTGGGTTGCTGTTGCCTAGGCTCTATGTTGGACGCCTGGCTGTTGGGAGGCCTCTGTTGCAGTGGATTTTGCTCTGGGCGTATGTTAGGGGCTTCTATGAGACACCCTGGGCGGATGTGTAGCTACCCTAGACCCCAGGCGTGTGAGTGATCTGCCCCTCTTTTTAGACATAACTGCCCAGGCTTTTTTTGTTTGATGCTGTTTAATGACTGCTATTTATTCAGACAGTCAGGCGTCTCAATGTGGACGCTGTGCAGATTTGTTTGCCGACACGGGCCTACCTGGCTGCTAGTTGCTTCTTTTTTGAAGCACAAAATGGCGTCTCCCCTGCCCCTGCTTGTTCTAGCTCTGGGTCACAGGTGGTCGCACAATTGCAGCTACTCTACCCAGCTTTCTCTGCTAAATTGCCGCTTCTTCTTAGCTCTGATAAGAGCTTTTTAGCCCTTAGAAGGACTATTTCTTCTGGTCCTGATAAGGACCTTTTTGCTGCTTGCTCTTGATTTTGGTCCGCGTGTCTTTCTTGAACGCGTCCAATAAGGAACTTAGGTCGTAGAAAATCGTCAACTTAATCTGTAACACGACGCGTTTCGATCATCAAGGATCTCATCAGGTGTTTTCAAGTTGACTGTGATCAAAAAATGTGACTTAGTGGGTCTTCAATGAGGCTTGAGTGAAAAAAGAGCTTTTGCAGCGATGCGGTCTGTTCGGTTGTCTCCAGCACAGTGAGCTCATCGCAGAGTGAGCCGCTTCACTGGCTGGAGGGGCGTGGTTAAGCTCCCACCCCAGAGAAAGTATTTTACTCTGGCACCTAAGTGACGCACTTTCTCATACTATTAACCTCTCATAAAATTTCTGAATAGAAAATAAATTACTTTGAATAAAAGTAAGTATGAAACAAAAAGAAATGGTTTAAAAATTCCATTCCCTCGACCTTTCGTGGTCTGTTCCAGTTTTGGGGTGCCACCCTGCAAGGTCGGACGCCTGCCATGCCGCCCCTCGCAATACAAGTCCATGCATATCCCTGTGTGTGTTTTGATTGTGAGCCTGTGCCATGGGACAAATCCACCATGTGGTTGAGTCCCCCTTGCATCAGGTGAACAATCAAAATCACACTTAACCACATTCTACCATCCTGCATTTACTGGCCCTCAGCATGTAATGCCTTCTTGGATCAATGTTTGAACACCTCTGGATCACAGGATGCGTAAGTATGTCACCCACAAGCACCCCGGTACACCCTCATGGTGTCCAAACCATGAAGTCCCCATCAATGCTCAGGGGAGACCTCTCACACACCCCATGACCCAGGGTCAAGACAGTGACAGCAATATTGGGCCTTCAAATTAAGGCATGCTATTACAATTTGATTTCCTCCACTCTAATTGATCTATGTTGTATGTTCAATGTCCCAATTAAATTTAGGGTTAGGCCAGGGTGACAATTTTCTTTAGGGGTAAACTTGGTTCGGTTTAGGGCCTAGATCTAATTAAACGTGAATTGGAGGGGTTAAGGTGTGTATTTATAATAGGATGGGGTTAGTTAACTGCACAATAAGGTGATTGGTTAAGTTCAGGCACTAAAGGGCGTGGTTAGGTTATGGGTTAAGGGATAGGTGATGGTTATGTCTATACAAAATGCCTAGGTTAGGTTTAGGCATATGTGTTTACATGCATAAGCAGTGTTATATTTAGGCTAAAGTACGGCCTTCAAATTGCTCGATTTGGCTTGTCACTGCTATGACTGTCACACAAAGCACTAGGCTAGGCATCTGTTATGACATATATAAGCAGTGTTATATTGGGCTAAAGTATGGCCTTCAAAGTGCTCTACCAGGCCTAAGCACTGCTATGGCTGTTCTGTTTACATTATGTGCTTTAAAACAAGCTCAGCAACAAGAACAGTGTTTCTCATGAGATACCTGCTTGGGTCCATGCCTGGACACTTTTGAATCACAGGATACACCAGTGTGCCACCTCCAAGCACTCAAGCACACTCTCATGGTATCCAAACCATGAAGTCCCCTCCAATGCTCAGGAGGGACTCCTCGTGCACCCCGCGACACCAGGGTCAAGACAGTGACACCAATACTGGGCCTTCAAACTGAGACTCCTGATTACATTCCTGGCCTTTCAAACTAGGTGTTAAGCCTTGTAACAGGGATATTAAATAAGGGGGCAAAACCAACTTAAATCGTAGGAGAGGTTTATAGTTCCATCTAGTGGTTGAGACAAGGCCTAACATGGCTTTTAAGTGTGTAAGTGGGAGCCAGGCAGGGCTTTTCTGCATGTCAGACATGTCCAATGTTATGCAGTTTAAAAATCAGCATCAATTGTGGAGACCTGGTTCTGGCCTCCACAGCAAGGTCATACCATGACCTTTGCCAGACATGACTGTACTATGCAGTTAGTCAGCATCAAAGGCCTTGTTATGACCTTTAAGTGAGGGTCTTTGTTGCTTTTAAGTAGTTTAACAACTTTTTGTACACCAGGTTGGTGTTATAATTGTATCCACTGCATCTTCATCATATAGCATTCAAGATTGGGTCCTGGGTGATAGAAAACAGGGGCCTGGCCACTCGGCACAATGTCAGGATCTGGCCGGGTTAGGTTTGGGGGAAAAGTTGTGACCGAGGCTAAAGGCCTCGGTCTATGGCACGCTCTCGATAACACTGCCCTGAGCGTCCCATCACCAGGTCCCTGCTCCCTATGTAACTCCCATGGACGGCTCTCTTGTTACTGAGATGAAGTGAGAAATGGCTCCCCTAAATACCATTTGAAAGACTACGCATACCGCGGCTTGTAACTGTGGTGTATACCAAATAAGTGTGCCCTCCTGAGAAACAATTAGACTTGTGCCTAGTGTTGGTCTGTTTCTCATAGAGGCCTGTGAGTGACTCCAACACACTTTACCTGTCACCCACCGTAACTGTGTGTGTTGTGCCTGAGAGGTAGAGATAGAATGAGAGAACATTGGCTTTTTAGTGGATGTATATCCTTTTAGTAAGAGGATGTATGTCCTTCTTATTGAGTGTGTCTCAACAATGTTCTAACATTCGCTGAGCTGTGTCTGCTGTCCAGTGAATATTGTCCCCCTGTGTCATAAACTGCTGGGATGGCAACAGGGGTATTGTTCTCAGTCTCTCTCCTATGATGTGGTTCAAGTATTCAAGCATCTCAGCCGATTGATAGGGCAGATGCTGTGAATAATTCACCAACGGGACCCATATTCTTGCCAGGGGGAAGCGCTCTTGTAAGGCTGTGACCGCTTGAATCATCTGTCTGTGCAGGGTAGATCTGTCTATCCAAGCATGGCAATTAATCCCCACTGCCAGGATGACCTTTGTGACCTCTGCACAGACAGTTGTATGGGTCATAAGAGCAGGAACATGGCCAAAATGGGCACCAGGGTAACTGTCAATCTGCAGTTGGGGGCATCTGAACCTGTGTATGTTTTTCAGGTTCGAATCCCCTAGGAGCAACCACTGCGTGTTAGTGGTTAGAACCCAATCCCTATATTTGTTTGGTGTGGAGGCATGCCTAGTGGGTTTCTGGTTCTTAGGTGGGGCGGTGCGCCACCTGACTGAGCAGGTGTGTTTGACCTCTGCACTATTTACGAGTGAGGTCACAGACCCAGGCCCTACTTCCAGTCTCTGACTCTGTGTAGCAGAGCTGTCACATTCGGACGAGGGTGTGTCACGGTCAGTATGGATGTCTCTCTGAGTAGCATCCCTGACATTAAGCATTAATACTGCTGCAGGCTTATGTATAACTGCTGCTTGTTGTGGGGGCGTAGCGTAACCCACAGATGACACCGCCGCTGTTTCACCTTTAACCTTGGCCTCTATCATGGCCTCAGCTGTTTTTACAGTATGTGACTGCAGTGAGGCCATGGCTTTGTGTGCCCATCTTGTTGCTGTTTCAAAAGGCCCATGCCACTCTGAATCTGTCATATGTGGCATGGTGTTAATCTCAGCCTGCATCCTGGCCATATAGTGGCTCCGCAGGCTCCTTAAAGTAGCCATTTCCCATTGTCTCGCATGTCCCTCTAAGATTTGGTCTAACTCTGGGTGGGACCAAATGGTCGGACTGCGGCAATGAGTGTTCCAGTAATTTTGCTGATCCCTGGTGGAGGAGCGTCCTGGGTCACAAATGCTAAATGGTGAGAGGCCCTAATAATAGCTAGCATGACCTTAGCTTTGTCCCTATGTTGAGGGTCTGACCCCTCCTCCATGTAATTCCCACTATTGCCTACACACTCAGGCCTATCGTGCCCCTCGGGCGCCTGGTGCTGGTCTGTGGGGAGACGACAGGGCTCTGTAGTATGCCAGTCCCAAGGGCCTGTGTATTGGCCCTCCTCCACTAAGGTGTCTTTGAGTATCGTCGGCTAGGGCCACAGTATCTTGCTGTGAGGGCTGCCATGGGTAGTATGTCTCATCCCCCCAGTCTGGATTTTGTGACTGGGGGTCGTCCTTAACTATGTCACCCGTGTATGGTGGCCTACATTTGGTGCATATATCTGAATAGCAACCAGTGCCATCACATGCAGCCACTAGCCTAGGTGCCGCTGGTGCTCTACCTCTCACTGTCAGGTTCTGTCGGATTCTGGTCCTGATACGGACTCATCCCTAAACTCTAAAGCCCTGTATGGGCTGGGTTGCTGTTGCCTAGGCTCTATGTTGGACGCCTGGCTGTTGGGAGGCCTCTGTTGCAGTGGATTTTGCTCTGGGCGTATGTTAGGGCTTCTATGAGACACCCTGGGCGGATGTGTAGCTACCCTAGACCCCAGGCGTGTGAGTGATCTGCCCCTCTTTTTAGACATAACTGCCCAGGCTTTTTTTGTTTGATGCTGTTTAATGACTGCTATTTATTCAGACAGTCAGGCGTCTCAATGTGGACGCTGTGCAGATTTGTTTGCCGACACGGGCCTACCTGGCTGCTAGTTGCTTCTTTTTTGAAGCACAAAATGGCGTCTCCCCCTGCCCCTGCTTGTTCTAGCTCTGGGTCACAGGTGGTCGCACAATTGCAGCTACTCTACCCAGCTTTCTCTGCTAAATTGCCGCTTCTTCTTAGCTCTGATAAGAGCTTTTTTAGCCCTTAGAAGGACTATTTCTTCTGGTCCTGATAAGGACCTTTTTGCTGCTTGCTCTTGATTTTGGTCCGCGTGTCTTTCTTGAACGCGTCCAATAAGGAACTTAGGTCGTAGAAAATCGTCAACTTAATCTGTAACACGACGCGTTTCGATCATCAAGGATCTCATCAGGT
The DNA here is from genome assembly GCF_964638095.1 of Poromitra crassiceps. Classification (NCBI taxonomy): domain Eukaryota; kingdom Metazoa; phylum Chordata; class Actinopteri; order Beryciformes; family Melamphaidae; genus Poromitra; species Poromitra crassiceps. Next base: position 38,847 of record NW_028151431.1, read on the forward strand.
GTTTTCAAGTTGACTGTGATCAAAAAATGTGACTTAGTGGGTCTTCAATGAGGCTTGAGTGAAAAAGAGCTTTTGCAGCGATGCGGTCTGTTCGGTTGTCTCCAGCACAGTGAGCTCATCGCAGAGTGAGCCGCTTCACTGGCTGGAGGGGCGTGGTTAAGCTCCCACCCCAGAGAAAGTATTTTACTCTGGCACCTAAGTGACGCACTTTCTCATACTATTAACCTCTCATAAAATTTTCTGAATAGAAAATAAATTACTTTGAATAAAAGTAAGTATGAACAAAAAGAAATGGTTTAAAAATTCCATTCCCTCGACCTTTCGTGGTCTGTTCCAGTTTTGGGGTGCCACCCTGCAAGGTCGGACGCCTGCCATGCGCCCCTCGCAATACAAGTCCATGCATATCCCCTGTGTGTGTTTTGATTGTGAGCCTGTGCCATGGGACAAATCCACCATGTGGTTGAGTCCCCCTTGCATCAGGTGAACAATCAAAATCACACTTAACCACATTCTACATCCTGGCATTTACTGGCCCTCAGCATGTAATGCCTTCTTGGATCAATGTTTGAACACCTCTGGATCACAGGATGCGTAAGTATGTCACCCACAAGCACCCCGGTACACCCTCATGGTGTCCAAACCATGAAGTCCCCATCAATGCTCAGGGGAGACCTCTCACACACCCCATGACCCAGGGTCAAGACAGTGACAGCAATATTGGGCCTTCAAATTAAGGCATGCTATTACAATTTGATTTCCTCCACTCTAATTGATCTATGTTGTATGTTCAATGTCCCAATTAAATTTAGGTTAGGCCAGGGTGACAATTTTCTTTAGGGGTAAACTTGGTTCGGTTTAGGGCCTAGATCTAATTAAACGTGAATTGGAGGGGTTAAGGTGTGTATTTATAATAGGATGGGGTTAGTTAACTGCACAATAAGGTGATTGGTTAAGTTCAGGCACTAAAGGGCGTGGTTAGGTTATGGGTTAAGGGATAGGTGATGGTTATGTCTATACAAAATGCCTAGGTTAGGTTTAGGCATATGTGTTTACATGCATAAGCAGTGTTATATTTAGGCTAAAGTACGGCCTTCAAATTGCTCGATTTGGCTTGTCACTGCTATGACTGTCACACAAAGCACTAGGCTAGGCATCTGTTATGACATATATAAGCAGTGTTATATTGGGCTAAAGTATGGCCTTCAAAGTGCTCTACCAGGCCTAAGCACTGCTATGGCTGTTCTGTTTACATTATGTGCTTTAAAACAAGCTCAGCAACAAGAACAGTGTTTCTCATGAGATACCTGCTTGGGTCCATGCCTGGACACTTTTGAATCACAGGATACACCAGTGTGCCACCTCCAAGCACTCAAGCACACTCTCATGGTATCCAAACCATGAAGTCCCCTCCAATGCTCAGGAGGGGACTCCTCGTGCACCCCGCGACACCAGGGTCAAGACAGTGACACCAATACTGGGCCTTCAAACTGAGACTCCTGATTACATTCCTGGCCTTTCAAACTAGGTGTTAAGCCTTGTAACAGGGATATTAAATAAGGGGGCAAAACCAACTTAAATCGTAGGAGAGGTTTATAGTTCCATCTAGTGGTTGAGACAAGGCCTAACATGGCTTTTAAGTGTGTAAGTGGGAGCCAGGCAGGGCTTTTCTGCATGTCAGACATGTCCAATGTTATGCAGTTTAAAAATCAGCATCAAATTGTGGAGACCTGGTTCTGGCCTCCACAGCAAGGTCATACCATGACCTTTGCCAGACATGACTGTACTATGCAGTTAGTCAGCATCAAAGGCCTTGTTATGACCTTTAAGTGAGGGTCTTTGTTGCTTTTAAGTAGTTTAACAACTTTTTGTACACCAGGTTGGTGTTATAATTGTATCCACTGCATCTTCATCATATAGCATTCAAGATTGGGTCCTGGGTGATAGAAAACAGGGGCCTGGCCACTCGGCACAATGTCAGGATCTTGGCCGGGTTAGGTTTGGGGGAAAAGTTGTGACCGAGGCTAAAGGCCTCGGTCTATGGCACGCTCTCGATAACACTGCCCTGAGCGTCCCATCACCAGGTCCCTGCTCCCTATGTAACTCCCATGGACGGCTCTCTTGTTACTGAGATGAAGTGAGAAATGGCTCCCCTAAATACATTTGAAAGACTACGCATACCGCGGCTTGTAACTGTGGGTGTATACCAAATAAGTGTGCCCTCTGAGAAACAATTAGACTTGTGCCTAGTGTTGGTCTGTTTCTCATAGAGGCCTGTGAGTGACTCCAACACACTTTACCTGTCACCACCGTAACTGTGTGTGTTGTGCCTGAGAGGTAGAGATAGAATGAGAGAACATTGGCTTTTTAGTGGATGTATATCCTTTTAGTAAGAGGATGTATGTCCTTCTTATTGAGTGTGTCTCAACCAATGTTCTAACATTCGCTGAGCTGTGTCTGCTGTCCAGTGAATATTGTCCCCCTGTGTCATAAACTGCTGGGATGGCAACAGGGGTATTGTTCTCAGTCTCTCTCCTATGATGTGGTTCAAGTATTCAAGCATCTCAGCCGATTGATAGGGCAGATGCTGTGAATAATTCACCAACGGGACCCATATTCTTGCCAGGGGGAAGCGCTCTTGTAAGGCTGTGACCGCTTGAATCATCTGTCTGTGCAGGGTAGATCTGTCTATCCAAGCATGGCAATTAATCCCCACTGCCAGGATGACCTTTGTGACCTCTGCACAGACAGTTGTATGGGTCATAAGAGCAGGAACATGGCCAAAATGGGCACCAGGGTAACTGTCAATCTGCAGTTGGGGGCATCTGAACCTGTGTATGTTTTTCAGGTTCGAATCCCCTAGGAGCAACCACTGCGTGTTAGTGGTTAGAACCCAATCCCTATATTTGTTTGGTGTGGAGGCATGCCTAGTGGGTTTCTGGTTCTTAGGTGGGGGCGGTGCGCCACCTGACTGAGCAGGTGTGTTTGACCTCTGCACTATTTACGAGTGAGGTCACAGACCCAGGCCCTACTTCCAGTCTCTGACTCTGTGTAGCAGAGCTGTCACATTCGGACGAGGGTGTGTCACGGTCAGTATGGATGTCTCTCTGAGTAGCATCCCTGACATTAAGCATTAATACTGCTGCAGGCTTATGTATAACTGCTGCTTGTTGTGGGGGCGTAGCGTAACCCACAGATGACACCGCCGCTGTTTCACCTTTAACCTTGGCCTCTATCATGGCCTCAGCTGTTTTTACAGTATGTGACTGCAGTGAGGCCATGGCTTTGTGTGCCCATCTTGTTGCTGTTTCAAAAGGGCCCATGCCACTCTGAATCTGTCATATGTGGCATGGTGTTAATCTCAGCCTGCATCCTGGCCATATAGTGGCTCCGCAGGCTCCTTAAAGTAGCCATTTCCCATTGTCTCGCATGTCCCTCTAAGATTTGGTCTAACTCTGGGGTGGGACCAAATGGTCGGACTGCGGCAATGAGTGTTCCAGTAATTTTGCTGATCCCTGGTGGAGGAGCGTCCTGGGTCACAAATGCTAAATGGTGAGAGGCCCTAATAATAGCTAGCATGACCTTAGCTTTGTCCCTATGTTGAGGGTCTGACCCCTCCTCCATGTAATTCCCACTATTGCCTACACACTCAGGCCTATCGTGCCCCTCGGGCGCCTGGTGCTGGTCTGTGGGGAGACGACAGGGCTCTGTAGTATGCCAGTCCCAAGGGCCTGTGTATTGGCCCTCCTCCACACTAAGGTGTCTTTGAGTATCGTCGGCTAGGGCCACAGTATCTTGCTGTGAGGGCTGCCATGGGTAGTATGTCTCATCCCCCCAGTCTGGATTTTGTGACTGGGGGTCGTCCTTAACTATGTCACCCGTGTATGGTGGCCTACATTTGGTGCATATATCTGAATAGCAACCAGTGCCATCACATGCAGCCACTAGCCTAGGTGCCGCTGGTGCTCTACCTCTCACTGTCAGGTTCTGTTCGGATTCTGGTCCTGATACGGACTCATCCCTAAACTCTAAAAGCCCTGTATGGGCTGGGTTGCTGTTGCCTAGGCTCTATGTTGGACGCCTGGCTGTTGGGAGGCCTCTGTTGCAGTGGATTTTGCTCTGGGCGTATGTTAGGGCTTCTATGAGACACCCTGGGCGGATGTGTAGCTACCCTAGACCCCAGGCGTGTGAGTGATCTGCCCCTCTTTTTAGACATAACTGCCCAGGCTTTTTTTGTTTGATGCTGTTTAATGACTGCTATTTATTCAGACAGTCAGGCGTCTCAATGTGGACGCTGTGCAGATTTGTTTGCCGACACGGGCCTACCTGGCTGCTAGTTGCTTCTTTTTTGAAGCACAAAATGGCGTCTCCCCTGCCCCTGCTTGTTCTAGCTCTGGGTCACAGGTGGTCGCACAATTGCAGCTACTCTACCCAGCTTTCTCTGCTAAATTGCCGCTTCTTCTTAGCTCTGATAAGAGCTTTTTTAGGCCCTTAGAAGGACTATTTCTTCTGGTCCTGATAAGGACCTTTTTGCTGCTTGCTCTTGATTTTGGTCCGCGTGTCTTTCTTGAACGCGTCCAATAAGGAACTTAGGTCGTAGAAAATCGTCAACTTAATCTGTAACACGACGCGTTTCGATCATCAAGGATCTCATCAGGTGTTTTCAAGTTGACTGTGATCAAAAAATGTGACTTAGTGGGTCTTCAATGAGGCTTGAGTGAAAAAAGAGCTTTTGCAGCGATGCGGTCTGTTCGGTTGTCTCCAGCACAGTGAGCTCATCGCAGAGTGAGCCGCTTCACTGGCTGGAGGGGCGTGGTTAAGCTCCCACCCCAGAGAAAGTATTTTACTCTGGCACCTAAGTGACGCACTTTCTCATACTATTAACCTCTCATAAAATTTTCTGAATAGAAAATAAATTACTTTGAATAAAAGTAAGTATGAAACAAAAAGAAATGGTTTAAAAATTCCATTCCCTCGACCTTTCGTGGTCTGTTCCAGTTTTGGGGTGCCACCCTGCAAGGTCGGACGCCTGCCATGCCGCCCCTCGCAATACAAGTCCATGCATATCCCTGTGTGTGTTTTGATTGTGAGCCTGTGCCATGGGACAAATCCACCATGTGGTTGAGTCCCCCTTGCATCAGGTGAACAATCAAAATCACACTTAACCACATTCTACATCCTGGCATTTACTGGCCCTCAGCATGTAATGCCTTCTTGGATCAATGTTTGAACACCTCTGGATCACAGGATGCGTAAGTATGTCACCACAAGCACCCCGGTACACCCTCATGGTGTCCAAAACCATGAAGTCCCCATCAATGCTCAGGGGAGACCTCTCACACACCCCATGACCCAGGGTCAAGACAGTGACAGCAATATTGGGCCTTCAAATTAAGGCATGCTATTACAATTTGATTTCCTCCACTCTAATTGATCTATGTTGTATGTTCAATGTCCCAATTAAATTTAGGGTTAGGCCAGGGTGACAATTTTCTTTAGGGGTAAACTTGGTTCGGTTTAGGGCCTAGATCTAATTAAACGTGAAATTGGAGGGGTTAAGGTGTGTATTTATAATAGGATGGGGTTAGTTAACTGCACAATAAGGTGATTGGTTAAGTTCAGGCACTAAAGGGCGTGGTTAGGTTATGGGTTAAGGGATAGGTGATGGTTATGTCTATACAAAATGCCTAGGTTAGGTTTAGGCATATGTGTTTACATGCATAAGCAGTGTTATATTTAGGCTAAAGTACGGCCTTCAAATTGCTCGATTTGGCTTGTCACTGCTATGACTGTCACACAAAGCACTAGGCTAGGCATCTGTTATGACATATATAAGCAGTGTTATATTGGGCTAAAGTATGGCCTTCAAAGTGCTCTACCAGGCCTAAGCACTGCTATGGCTGTTCTGTTTACATTATGTGCTTTAAAACAAGCTCAGCAACAAGAACAGTGTTTCTCATGAGATACCTGCTTGGGTCCATGCCTGGACACTTTTGAATCACAGGAAACACCAGTGTGCCACCTCCAAGCACTCAAGCACACTCTCATGGTATCCAAACCATGAAGTCCCCTCCAATGCTCAGGAGGGACTCCTCGTGCACCCCGCGACACCAGGGTCAAGACAGTGACACCAATACTGGGCCTTCAAACTGAGACTCCTGATTACATTCCTGGCCTTTCAAACTAGGTGTTAAGCCTTGTAACAGGGATATTAAATAAGGGGGCAAAACCAACTTAAATCGTAGGAGAGGTTTATAGTTCCATCTAGTGGTTGAGACAAGGCCTAACATGGCTTTTAAGTGTGTAAGTGGGAGCCAGGCAGGGCTTTTCTGCATGTCAGACATGTCCAATGTTATGCAGTTTAAAAATCAGCATCAAATTGTGGAGACCTGGTTCTGGCCTCCACAGCAAGGTCATACCATGACCTTTGCCAGACATGACTGTACTATGCAGTTAGTCAGCATCAAAGGCCTTGTTATGACCTTTAAGTGAGGGTCTTTGTTGCTTTTAAGTAGTTTAACAACTTTTTGTACACCAGGTTGGTGTTATAATTGTATCCACTGCATCTTCATCATATAGCATTCAAGATTGGGTCCTGGGTGATAGAAAACAGGGGCCTGGCCACTCGGCACAATGTCAGGATCTGGCCGGGTTAGGTTTGGGGGAAAAGTTGTGACCGAGGCTAAAGCCTCGGTCTATGGCACGCTCTCGATAACACTGCCCTGAGCGTCCCATCACCAGGTCCCTGCTCCTATGTAACTCCCATGGACGGCTCTCTTGTTACTGAGATGAAGTGAGAAATGGCTCCCCTAAATACCATTTGAAAGACTACGCATACCGCGGCTTGTAACTGTGGTGTATACCAAATAAGTGTGCCCTCTGAGAAACAATTAGACTTGTGCCTAGTGTTGGTCTGTTTCTCATAGAGGCCTGTGAGTGACTCCAACACACTTTACCCTGTCACCACCGTAACTGTGTGTGTTGTGCCTGAGAGGTAGAGATAGAATGAGAGAACATTGGCTTTTTAGTGGATGTATATCCTTTTAGTAAGAGGATGTATGTCCTTCTTATTGAGTGTGTCCTCAACCAATGTTCTAACATTCGCTGAGCTGTGTCTGCTGTCCAGTGAATATTGTCCCCCTGTGTCATAACTGCTGGGATGGCAACAGGGGTATTGTTCTCAGTCTCTCTCCTATGATGTGGTTCAAGTATTCAAGCATCTCAGCCGATTGATAGGGCAGATGCTGTGAATAATTCACCAACGGGACCCATATTCTTGCCAGGGGGAAGCGCTCTTGTAAGGCTGTGACCGCTTGAATCATCTGTCTGTGCAGGGTAGATCTGTCTATCCAAGCATGGCAATTAATCCCCACTGCCAGGATGACCTTTGTGACCTCTGCACAGACAGTTGTATGGGTCATAAGAGCAGGAACATGGCCAAAATGGGCACCAGGGTAACTGTCAATCTGCAGTTGGGGGCATCTGAACCTGTGTATGTTTTTCAGGTTCGAATCCCCTAGGAGCAACCACTGCGTGTTAGTGGTTAGAACCCAATCCCTATATTTGTTTGGTGTGGAGGCATGCCTAGTGGGTTTCTGGTTCTTAGGTGGGGCGGTGCGCCACCTGACTGAGCAGGTGTGTTTGACCTCTGCACTATTTACGAGTGAGGTCACAGACCCAGGCCCTACTTCCAGTCTCTGACTCTGTGTAGCAGAGCTGTCACATTCGGACGAGGGTGTGTCACGGTCAGTATGGATGTCTCTCTGAGTAGCATCCCTGACATTAAGCATTAATACTGCTGCAGGCTTATGTATAACTGCTGCTTGTTGTGGGGGCGTAGCGTAACCCACAGATGACACCGCCGCTGTTTTCACCTTTAACCTTGGCCTCTATCATGGCCTCAGCTGTTTTTACAGTATGTGACTGCAGTGAGGCCATGGCTTTGTGTGCCCATCTTGTTGCTGTTTCAAAAGGCCATGCCACTCTGAATCTGTCATATGTGGCATGGTGTTAATCTCAGCCTGCATCCTGGCCATATAGTGGCTCCGCAGGCTCCTTAAAGTAGCCATTTCCCATTGTCTCGCATGTCCCTCTAAGATTTGGTCTAACTCTGGGGTGGGGACCAAATGGTCGGACTGCGGCAATGAGTGTTCCAGTAATTTTGCTGATCCCTGGTGGAGGAGCGTCCTGGGTCACAAATGCTAAATGGTGAGAGGCCCTAATAATAGCTAGCATGACCTTAGCTTTGTCCCTATGTTGAGGGTCTGACCCCTCCTCCATGTAATTCCCACTATTGCCTACACACTCAGGCCTATCGTGCCCCTCGGGCGCCTGGTGCTGGTCTGTGGGGAGACGACAGGGCTCTGTAGTATGCCAGTCCCAAGGGCCTGTGTATTGGCCCTCCTCCACACTAAGGTGTCTTTGAGTATCGTCGGCTAGGGCCACAGTATCTTGCTGTGAGGGCTGCCATGGGTAGTATGTCTCATCCCCCCAGTCTGGATTTTGTGACTGGGGGTCGTCCTTAACTATGTCACCCGTGTATGGTGGCCTACATTTGGTGCATATATCTGAATAGCAACCAGTGCCATCACATGCAGCCACTAGCCTAGGTGCCGCTGGTGCTCTACCTCTCACTGTCAGGTTCTGTTCGGATTCTGGTCCTGATACGGACTCATCCCTAAACTCTAAAGCCCTGTATGGGCTGGGTTGCTGTTGCCTAGGCTCTATGTTGGACGCCCTGGCTGTTGGGAGGCCTCTGTTGCAGTGGATTTTGCTCTGGGCGTATGTTAGGGCTTCTATGAGACACCCTGGGCGGATGTGTAGCTACCCTAGACCCCAGGCGTGTGAGTGATCTGCCCCTCTTTTTAGACATAACTGCCCAGCTTTTTTTGTTTGATGCTGTTTAATGACTGCTATTTATTCAGACAGTCAGGCGTCTCAATGTGACGCTGTGCAGATTTGTTTGCCGACACGGGCCTACCTGGCTGCTAGTTGCTTCTTTTTTGAAGCACAAAATGGCGTCTCCCCTGCCCCTGCTTGTTCTAGCTCTGGGTCACAGGTGGTCGCACAATTGCAGCTACTCTACCCAGCTTTCTCTGCTAAATTGCCGCTTCTTCTTAGCTCTGATAAGAGCTTTTTTAGCCCTTAGAAGGACTATTTCTTCTGGTCCTGATAAGGACCTTTTTGCTGCTTGCTCTTGATTTTGGTCCGCGTGTCTTTCTTGAACGCGTCCAATAAGGAACTTAGGTCGTAGAAAATCGTCAACTTAATCTGTAACACGACGCGTTTCGATCATCAAGGATCTCATCAGGTGTTTTCAAGTTGACTGTGATCAAAAATGTGACTTAGTGGGTCTTCAATGAGGCTTGAGTGAAAAAAGAGCTTTTGCAGCGATGCGGTCTGTTCGGTTGTCTCCAGCACAGTGAGCTCATCGCAGAGTGAGCCGCTTCACTGGCTGGAGGGGCGTGGTTAAGCTCCCACCCCAGAGAAAGTATTTTACTCTGGCACCTAAGTGACGCACTTTCTCATACTATTAACCTCTCATAAAATTTTCTGAATAGAAAATAAATTACTTTGAATAAAAGTAAGTATGAAACAAAAAGAAATGGTTTAAAAATTCCATTCCCTCGACCTTTCGTGGTCTGTTCCAGTTTTGGGGTGCCACCCTGCAAGGTCGGACGCCTGCCATGCCGCCCCTCGCAATACAAGTCCATGCATATCCCTGTGTGTGTTTTGATTGTGAGCCTGTGCCATGGGACAAATCCACCATGTGGTTGAGTCCCCCTTGCATCAGGTGAACAATCAAAATCACACTTAACCACATTCTACATCCTGGCATTTACTGGCCCTCAGCATGTAATGCCTTCTTGGATCAATGTTTGAACACCTCTGGATCACAGGATGCGTAAGTATGTCACCCACAAGCACCCCGGTACACCCTCATGGTGTCCAAACCATGAAGTCCCCATCAATGCTCAGGGGAGACCTCTCACACACCCCATGACCCAGGTCAAGACAGTGACAGCAATATTGGGCCTTCAAATTAAGGCATGCTATTACAATTTGATTTCCTCCACTCTAATTGATCTATGTTGTATGTTCAATGTCCCAATTAAATTTAGGGTTAGGCCAGGGTGACAATTTTCTTTAGGGGTAAACTTGGTTCGGTTTAGGGCCTAGATCTAATTAAACGTGAATTGGAGGGGTTAAGGTGTGTATTTATAATAGGATGGGGTTAGTTAACTGCACAATAAGGTGATTGGTTAAGTTCAGGCACTAAAGGGCGTGGTTAGGTTATGGGTTAAGGGATAGGTGATGGTTATGTCTATACAAAATGCCTAGGTTAGGTTTAGGCATATGTGTTTACATGCATAAGCAGTGTTATATTTAGGCTAAAGTACGGCCTTCAAATTGCTCGATTTGGCTTGTCACTGCTATGACTGTCACACAAAGCACTAGGCTAGGCATCTGTTATGACATATATAAGCAGTGTTATATTGGGCTAAAGTATGGCCTTCAAAGTGCTCTACCAGGCCTAAGCACTGCTATGGCTGTTCTGTTTTACATTATGTGCTTTAAAACAAGCTCAGCAACAAGAACAGTGTTTCTCATGAGATACCTGCTTGGGTCCATGCCTGGACACTTTTGAATCACAGGATACACCAGTGTGCCACCTCCAAGCACTCAAGCACACTCTCATGGTATCCAAACCATGAAGTCCCCTCCAATGCTCAGGAGGGACTCCTCGTGCACCCCGCGACACCAGGGTCAAGACAGTGACACCAATACTGGGCCTTCAAACTGAGACTCCTGATTACATTCCTGGCCTTTCAAACTAGGTGTTAAGCCTTGTAACAGGGATATTAAATAAGGGGGCAAAACCAACTTAAATCGTAGGAGAGGTTTATAGTTCCATCTAGTGGTTGAGACAAGGCCTAACA